>NC_070649.1:14484760-14743760 GCF_947347685.1 Pleuronectes platessa | reverse complement strand
TCACCAGTCCATCAGAGGGAGGATCACCAGTCCATCACAGGGCTGATCACCAGTCCATCACAGGGAGGATCACCAGTCCATCACAGGGCTGATCACCAGTCCATCAAAGGGAGGATCACCAGTCCATCAGAGGGAGGATCACCAGTCCATCACAGGGAGGATCACCAGTCCATCACAGGGCTGATCACCAGTCCATCACAGTGAGGATCACCAGTCCATCACAGGGAGGATCACCAATCCAGCACAGGGAGGATCACCAGTCCATCACAGGGCTGATCACCAGTCCATCAAAGGGAGGATCACCAGTCCATCACAGGGCTGATCACCAGTCCATCAGAGGGAGGATCCCCAGTCCATCAAAAGGAGGATCACCAGTCCATCACAGGGCTGAAAACCAGTCCATAAAAGGGAGGATCACCAATCCATCACATGGCTGATAACCAGTCCATCGAAGGGGTTATAACCAGTCCATCAAAGGGATGATCACCAGTCCATCAAAGGGAGGATCACCAGTCCATCACAGAGAGGATCACCAGTCCATCATAGGGCTGATCACCATTCCATCAGAGGGAGGATCACCAGTCCATCACAGGGAGGATCACAAGTCCATCACAGGGAGAATCACCAGTCCATCACAGGGCTGGTAACCAGCCCATCAAAGGGAGGATCACCAGTCCATCAAAGGGAGGATAACCAGTCCAACACAGGGCTCATCACCGGTCCAACACAGAGCTGATCACCAGTCCATCACCGGGAGGATCACCAGTCCATCACAGGGCTGATCACCAGTCCAACACAGTTCTGATCACCAGTCCATCACAGGGCTCATCACCAGTCCATCACAGGAAGGATCACCAGTCCATCACAGGGAGGATCACCAGTCCATCAGAGGGAGGATCACCAGTCCATCACAGGGAGGATCAACAATCCATCACAGGGAGGATCACCAGTCCATCACAGGGCTGATCACCAGTCCATCAGAGGGAGGATCATCAGTCCATCACAGGGAGGATCACCAGTCCATCGAGGGCTGATCACCAGTCCATCAGAGGGAGGATCACCAGTCCATCACAGGGAGGATCACCAGTCCATCACAGGGCTGATCACCAGTCCATCACAGGGAGGATCACCAGTCCATCACAGGGAGGATCACCAATCCATCACAGGGAGGATCAGCAGTCCATCACAGGCCTGATCACCAGTCCATCAGAGGGAGGATCACCAGTCCATCACAAGGAGGATCACCTCCATCACAGGGCTGATCACCAGTCCATCAAAGGGGCTATAACCAGTCCATCAAAGGGATGATCACCAGTACATCAAAGGGAGGATCAACCGTCCATCACAGGGCTGATAACCAGCCCATCAAAGGGAGGATGACCAGTCCGTCAAAGGGAGGATCACCAGTCCATCACAGGGCTGATCACCAGTCCATCACAGGTCTGTTAACCAGTCCAACACAAGGCTGATCACCAGTCCATCACAGGGCTCATCACCAGTCCATCACAGGTCTGATCACCAGTCCAACACAGGTCTGATCACCAGTCCAATACAGGAAGGATCACCAGTCCATCAAAGGGAGGATCACCAGTCCATCACATGGCTGATAACCAGTCCATCACAGGGGCTATAACCAGTCCATCAAAGGGAGGATCACCAGTCCATCAAAGGGAGGATCACCAGTCCATCACAGGGCTGGTAACCAGCCCATCAAAGGGAGGATCACCAGTCCATCAAAGGGAGGATCACCAGTCCAACAAAGGGCTCATCACCGGTCCAACATAGGGCTGATCACCAGTCCAACACAGGGAGGATCACCAGTCCAACACAGGGCTGATCACCAGTCCATCACAGGGCTCATCACCAGTCCATCAAAGGGAGGATCACTAGTCCATCACAGGGAGGATCACCAGTCCATCACAGGGAGGATCACTAATCCAGCACAGGTAGGATCACCAGTCCATCACAGGGCTGATCACCAGTCCATTAGAGGGAGGATCACCAGTCCATCACAAGGAGGATCACCAGTCCATGACAGGGCTCATCACCAGTCCATCACAGGTCTGATCACCAGTTAAACATAGGGCGGATCACCAGTCCATCACAGGGCTCATCACCAGTCCATCACAGGTCTGATCACCAGTCCAACACAGGTCTGATCACCAGTCCAATACAGGAAGGATCACCAGTCCATCAAAGGGAGGATCACCAGTCCATCACATGGCTGATAACCAGTCCATCACAGGGGCTATAACCAGTCCATCAAAGGGAGGATCACCAGTCCATCAAAGGGAGGATAACTAGTCCAACACAGGGCTCATCACCGGTCCAACACAGAGCTGATCACCAGTCCATCACCGGGAGGATCACCAGTCCATCACAGGGCTGATCACCAGTCCAACACAGGGGTGATCACCAGTCCATCACAGGGCTCATCACAAGTCCATCACAGGAAGGATCACCAGTCCATCACAGGGAGGATCACCAGTCCATCAGAGGGAGGATCACCAGTCCATCACAGGGAGGATCAACAGTCCATCAAAGGGAGGATCACCAATCCATCACAGGGAGGATCACCAGTCCATCACAAGGAGGATCACCAGTCCATCACAGGGCTGATCACCAGTCCATCACAGTGAGGATCACCAGTCCATCACAGGGAGGATCACCAATCCAGCACAGGGAGGATCACCAGTCCATCACAGGGCTGATCACCAGTCCATCAAAGGGAGGATCACCAGTCCATCACAGGGCTGATCACCAGTCCATCAGAGGGAGGATCCCCAGTCCATCAAAAGGAGGATCACCAGTCCATCACAGGGCTGAAAACCAGTCCATAAAAGGGAGGATCACCAATCCATCACATGGCTGATAACCAGTCCATCGAAGGGGTTATAACCAGTCCATCAAAGGGATGATCACCAGTCCATCAAAGGGAGGATCACCAGTCCATCACAGAGAGGATCACCAGTCCATCATAGGGCTGACCACCATTCCATCAGAGGGAGGATCACCAGTCCATCACAGGGAGGATCACAAGTCCATCACAGGGAGAATCACCAGTCCATCACAGGGCTGGTAACCAGCCCATCAAAGGGAGGATCACCAGTCCATCAAAGGGAGGATAACCAGTCCAACACAGGGCTCATCACCGGTCCAACACAGAGCTGATCACCAGTCCATCACCGGGAGGATCACCAGTCCATCACAGGGCTGATCACCAGTCCAACACAGTTCTGATCACCAGTCCATCACAGGGCTCATCACCAGTCCATCACAGGAAGGATCACCAGTCCATCACAGGGAGGATCACCAGTCCATCAGAGGGAGGATCACCAGTCCATCACAGGGAGGATCAACAATCCATCACAGGGAGGATCACCAATCCATCACAGGGAGGATCACCAGTCCATCACAAGGAGGATCACCAGTCCATCACAGGGCTGATCACCAGTCCATCAAAGGAAGGATCACCAATCCATCACAGGGAGGATCACCAGTCCATCACAGGGCTGATCACCAGTCCATCAGAGGGAGGATCATCAGTCCATCACAGGGAGGATCACCAGTCCATCGAGGGCTGATCACCAGTCCATCAGAGGGAGGATCACCAGTCCATCACAGGGAGGATCACCAGTCCATCACAGGGCTGATCACCAGTCCATCACAGGGAGGATCACCAGTCCATCACAGGGAGGATCACCAATCCTTCACAGGGAGGATCACCAGTCCATCACAGGCCTGATCACCAGTCCATCAGAGGGAGGATCACCAGTCCATCACAAGGAGGATCACCTCCATCACAGGGCTGATCACCAGTCCATCAAAGGGGCTATAACCAGTCCATCAAAGGGATGATCACCAGTACATCAAAGGGAGGATCAACCGTCCATCACAGGGCTGATAACCAGCCCATCAAAGGGAGGATGACCAGTCCGTCAAAGGGAGGATCACCAGTCCATCACAGGGCTGATCACCAGTCCATCACAGGTCTGTTAACCAGTCCAACACAAGGCTGATCACCAGTCCATCACAGGGCTCATCACCAGTCCATCACAGGTCTGATCACCAGTCCAACACAGGTCTGATCACCAGTCCAATACAGGAAGGATCACCAGTCCATCAAAGGGAGGATCACCAGTCCATCACATGGCTGATAACCAGTCCATCACAGGGGCTATAACCAGTCCATCAAAGGGAGGATCACCAGTCCATCAAAGGGAGGATCACCAGTCCATCACAGGGCTGGTAACCAGCCCATCAAAGGGAGGATCACCAGTCCATCAAAGGGAGGATCACCAGTCCAACAAAGGGCTCATCACCGGTCCAACATAGGGCTGATCACCAGTCCAACACAGGGAGGATCACCAGTCCAACACAGGGCTGATCACCAGTCCATCACAGGGCTCATCACCAGTCCATCAAAGGGAGGATCACTAGTCCATCACAGGGAGGATCACCAGTCCATCACAGGGAGGATCACTAATCCAGCACAGGTAGGATCACCAGTCCATCACAGGGCTGATCACCAGTCCATTAGAGGGAGGATCACCAGTCCATCACAAGGAGGATCACCAGTCCATGACAGGGCTCATCACCAGTCCATCACAGGTCTGATCACCAGTTAAACATAGGGCGGATCACCAGTCCATCACAGGGCTCATCACCAGTCCATCACAGGTCTGATCACCAGTCCAACACAGGTCTGATCACCAGTCCAATACAGGAAGGATCACCAGTCCATCAAAGGGAGGATCACCAGTCCATCACATGGCTGATAACCAGTCCATCACAGGGGCTATAACCAGTCCATCAAAGGGAGGATCACCAGTCCATCAAAGGGAGGATAACTAGTCCAACACAGGGCTCATCACCGGTCCAACACAGAGCTGATCACCAGTCCATCACCGGGAGGATCACCAGTCCATCACAGGGCTGATCACCAGTCCAACACAGGGCTGATCACCAGTCCATCACAGGGCTCATCACAAGTCCATCACAGGAAGGATCACCAGTCCATCACAGGGAGGATCACCAGTCCATCAGAGGGAGGATCACCAGTCCATCACAGGGAGGATCAACAGTCCATCAAAGGGAGGATCACCAATCCATCACAGGGAGGATCACCAGTCCATCACAAGGAGGATCACCAGTCCATCACAGGGCTGATCACCAGTCCATCACAGTGAGGATCACCAGTCCATCACAGGGAGGATCACCAATCCAGCACAGGGAGGATCACCAGTCCATCACAGGGCTGATCACCAGTCCATCAAAGGGAGGATCACCAGTCCATCACAGGGCTGATCACCAGTCCATCAGAGGGAGGATCCCCAGTCCATCAAAAGGAGGATCACCAGTCCATCACAGGGCTGAAAACCAGTCCATAAAAGGGAGGATCACCAATCCATCACATGGCTGATAACCAGTCCATCGAAGGGGTTATAACCAGTCCATCAAAGGGATGATCACCAGTCCATCAAAGGGAGGATCACCAGTCCATCACAGAGAGGATCACCAGTCCATCATAGGGCTGATCACCATTCCATCAGAGGGAGGATCACCAGTCCATCACAGGGAGGATCACCAGTCCATCACAGGGAGAATCACCAGTCCATCACAGGGCTGGTAACCAGCCCATCAAAGGGAGGATCACCAGTCCATCAAAGGGAGGATAACCAGTCCAACACAGGGCTCATCACCGGTCCAACACAGAGCTGATCACCAGTCCATCACCGGGAGGATCACCAGTCCATCACAGGGCTGATCACCAGTCCAACACAGTTCTGATCACCAGTCCATCACAGGGCTCATCACCAGTCCATCACAGGAAGGATCACCAGTCCATCACAGGGAGGATCACCAGTCCATCAGAGGGAGGATCACCAGTCCATCACAGGGAGGATCAACAATCCATCACAGGGAGGATCACCAATCCATCACAGGGAGGATCACCAGTCCATCACAAGGAGGATCACCAGTCCATCACAGGGCTGATCACCAGTCCATCAAAGGAAGGATCACCAATCCATCACAGGGAGGATCACCAGTCCATCACAGGGCTGATCACCAGTCCATCAGAGGGAGGATCATCAGTCCATCACAGGGAGGATCACCAGTCCATCGAGGGCTGATCACCAGTCCATCAGAGGGAGGATCACCAGTCCATCACAGGGAGGATCACCAGTCCATCACAGGGCTGATCACCAGTCCATCACAGGGAGGATCACCAGTCCATCACAGGGAGGATCACCAATCCATCACAGGGAGGATCACCAGTCCATCACAGGCCTGATCACCAGTCCATCAGAGGGAGGATCACCAGTCCATCACAAGGAGGATCACCTCCATCACAGGGCTGATCACCAGTCCATCAAAGGGGCTATAACCAGTCCATCAAAGGGATGATCACCAGTACATCAAAGGGAGGATCAACCGTCCATCACAGGGCTGATAACCAGCCCATCAAAGGGAGGATGACCAGTCCGTCAAAGGGAGGATCACCAGTCCATCACAGGGCTGATCACCAGTCCATCACAGGTCTGTTAACCAGTCCAACACAAGGCTGATCACCAGTCCATCACAGGGCTCATCACCAGTCCATCACAGGTCTGATCACCAGTCCAACACAGTTCTGATCACCAGTCCAATACAGGAAGGATCACCAGTCCATCAAAGGGAGGATCACCAGTCCATCACATGGCTGATAACCAGTCCATCACAGGGGCTATAACCAGTCCATCAAAGGGAGGATCACCAGTCCATCAAAGGGAGGATCACCAGTCCATCACAGGGCTGGTAACCAGCCCATCAAAGGGAGGATCACCAGTCCATCAAAGGGAGGATCACCAGTCCAACAAAGGGCTCATCACCGGTCCAACATAGGGCTGATCACCAGTCCAACACAGGGAGGATCACCAGTCCAACACAGGGCTGATCACCAGTCCATCACAGGGCTCATCACCAGTCCATCAAAGGGAGGATCACTAGTCCATCACAGGGAGGATCACCAGTCCATCACAGGGAGGATCACTAATCCAGCACAGGTAGGATCACCAGTCCATCACAGGGCTGATCACCAGTCCATTAGAGGGAGGATCACCAGTCCATCACAAGGAGGATCACCAGTCCATGACAGGGCTCATCACCAGTCCATCACAGGTCTGATCACCAGTTCAACATAGGGCTGATCACCAGTCCATCACAGGGCTCATCACCAGTCCATCACAGGTCTGATCACCAGTCCAACACAGGTCTGATCACCAGTCCAATACAGGAAGGATCACCAGTCCATCAAAGGGAGGATCACCAGTCCATCACATGGCTGATAACCAGTCCATCACAGGGGCTATAACCAGTCCATCAAAGGGAGGATCACCAGTCCATCAAAGGGAGGATAACTAGTCCAACACAGGGCTCATCACCGGTCCAACACAGAGCTGATCACCAGTCCATCACCGGGAGGATCACCAGTCCATCACAGGGCTGATCACCAGTCCAACACAGGGCTGATCACCAGTCCATCACAGGGCTCATCACCAGTCCATCACAGGAAGGATCACCAGTCCATCACAGGGAGGATCACCAGTCCATCAGAGGGAGGATCACCAGTCCATCACAGGGAGGATCAACAGTCCATCAAAGGGAGGATCACCAATCCATCACAGGGAGGATCACCAGTCCATCACAAGGAGGATCACCAGTCCATCACAGGGCTGATCACCAGTCCATCAAAGGAAGGATCACCAGTCCAACACAGGGAGGATCACCAGTCCAACACAGGGCTGATCACCAGTCCATCACAGGGCTCATCACCAGTCCATCACAGGAAGGATCACCAGTCCATCACAGGGAGGATCACCCGTCCATCACAGGGAGGATCACCAATCCATCACAGGGAGGATCACCAGTCCATCACAGGGCTGATCACCAGTCCATCAGAGGGAGGATCACCAGTCCATCACAAGGAGGATTACCAGTCCATCACAGGGCTGATCACCAGTCCATCAAAGGGAGGATCACCAGTCCATCACAGGGCTGATCACCAGTCCATCAGAGGGAGGATCCCCAGTCCATCAAAAGGAGGATCACCAGTCCATCACAGGGCTGAAAACCAGTCCATAAAAGGGAGGATCACCAATCCATCACATGGCTGATAACCAGTCCATCGAAGGGGTTATAACCAGTCCATCAAAGGGATGATCACCAGTCCATCAAAGGGAGGATCACCAGTCCATCACAGAGAGGATCACCAGTCCATCATAGGGCTGATCACCATTCCATCAGAGGGAGGATCACCAGTCCATCACAGGGAGGATCACCAGTCCATCACAGGGAGAATCACCAGTCCATCACAGGGCTGGTAACCAGCCCATCAAAGGGAGGATCACCTGTCCATCAAAGGGAGGATAACCAGTCCAACACAGGGCTCATCACCGGTCCAACACAGAGCTGATCACCAGTCCATCACCGGGAGGATCACCAGTCCATCACAGGGCTGATCACCAGTCCAACACAGTTCTGATCACCAGTAGATCACAGGGCTCATCACCAGTCCATCACAGGAAGGATCACCAGTCCATCACAGGGAGGATCACCAGTCCATCAGAGGGAGGATCACCAGTCCATCACAGGGAGGATCAACAGTCCATCACAGGGAGGATCACCAATCCATCACAGGGAGGATCAACAGTCCATCACAAGGAGGATCACCAGTCCATCACAGGGCTGATCACCAGTCCATCAAAGGAAGGATCACCAATCCATCACAGGGAGGATCACCAGTCCATCACAGGGCTGATCACCAGTCCATCAGAGGGAGGATCATCAGTCCATCACAGGGAGGATCACCAGTCCATCGAGGGCTGATCACCAGTCCATCAGAGGGAGGATCACCAGTCCATCACAGGGAGGATGACCAGTCCATCACAGGGCTGATCACCAGTCCATCACAGGGAGGATCACCAGTCCATCACAGGGAGGATCACCAATCCATCACAGGGAGGATCACCAGTCCATCACAGGCCTGATCACCAGTCCATCAGAGGGAGGATCACCAGTCCATCACAAGGAGGATCACCTCCATCACAGGGCTGATCACCAGTCCATCAAAGGGAGGATCACCAGTCCATCACATGGCTGATAACCAGTCCATCAAAGGGACTATAACCAGTCCATCAAAGGGATGATCACCAGTACATCAAAGGGAGGATCAACCGTCCATCACAGGGCTGATAACCAGCCCATCAAAGGGAGGATCACCAGTCCGTCAAAGGGAGGATCACCAGTCCATCACAGGGCTGATCACCAGTCCATCACAGGTCTGTTAACCAGTCCAACACAAGGCTGATCACCAGTCCATCACAGGGCTCATCACCAGTCCATCACAGGAAGGATCACCAATTCATTACAGGGAGGATCACCAGTCCATCACAGGGCTCATCACCAGTCCATCACAGGGCTCATCACCAGTCCATCACAGGAAGGATCACCAGTCCATCACAGGGAGGATCACCAGTCCATCAGAGGGAGGATCACCAGTCCATCACAGGGAGGATCAACAGTCCATCACAGGGAGGATCACCAATCCATCACAGGGAGGATCACCAGTCCATCACAAGGAGGATCACCAGTCCATCACCGGGCTGATCACCAGTCCATCAAAGGGAGGATCACCAATCCATCACAGGGAGGATCACCAGTCCATCACAGGGCTGATCACCAGTCCATCAGAGGGAGGATCATCAGTCCATCACAGGGAGGATCACCAGTCCATCACAGGGCTGATCACCAGTCCATCAAAGGGAGGATCACCAGTCCATCACATGGCTGATAACCAGTCCATCACAGGGGCTATAACCAGTCCATCAAAGGGAGGATCACCAGTCCATCAAAGGGAGGACCACCAGTCCATCACAGGGCTGGTAACCAGCCCATCAAAGGGAGGATCAACAGTCCATCAAAGGGAGGATCACCAGTCCAACACAGGGCTCATCACCGGTCCAACACAGGGCTGATCACCAGTCCAACACAGGGAGGATCACCAGTCCAACACAGGGCTGATCACCAGTCCATCACAGGGCTCATCACCAGTCCATCACAGGAAGGATCACCAGTCCATCACAGGGAGGATCACCCGTCCATCACAGGGAGGATCACCAATCCATCACAGGGAGGATCACCAGTCCATCACAGGGATGATCACCAGTCCATCAAAGGGAGGATCACCAGTCCATCACAAGGAGGATTACCAGTCCATCACAGGGCTCATCACCAGTCCATCAAAGGGAGGATCACCAGTCCATCACAGAGAGGATCACCAGTCCATCATAGGGCTGATCACCAGTCCATCAGAGGGAGGATCACCAGTCCATCACAGGGAGGATCACCAGTCCATCACAGGGCTGATCACCAGTCCATCACAGGGAGGATCACCAGTCCATCACAGGGAGGATCACCAATCCATCACAGGGAGGATCACCAGTCCATCACAGGCCTGATCACCAGTCCATCAGAGGGAGGATCACCAGTCCATCACAAGGAGGATCACCTCCATCACAGGGCTGATCACCAGTCCATCAAAGGGAGGATCACCAGTCCATCACATGGCTGATAACCAGTCCATCAAAGGGGCTATAACCAGTCCATCAAAGGGATGATCACCAGTACATCAAAGGGAGGATCAACCGTCCATCACAGGGCTGATAACCAGCCCATCAAAGGGAGGATCACCAGTCCGTCAAAGGGAGGATCACCAGTCCATCACAGTGCTGATCACCAGTCCATCACAGGGAGGATCACCAGTCCATCACAGGGAGGATCACCAATCCAGCACAGGGAGGATCACCAGTCCATCACAGGGCTGATCACCAGTCCATCAGAGGGAGGATCACCAGTCCATAACAAGGAGGATCACCAATCCAGCACAGGGAGGATCACCAGTCCATCACAGGGCTGATCACCAGTCCATCAGAGGGAGCATCACCAGTCCATAACAAGGAGGATCACCAGTCCATCACAGGGCTGATCACCAGTCCATCAAAGGGAGGATCACCAGTCCATCACATGGCTGATAACCAGTCCATCAAAGGGGCTATAACCAGTCCATCAAAGGGATGATCACCAGTCCATCAAAGGGAGGATCACCAGTCCATCACAGGGAGGATCACCAGTCCATCATAGGGCTGATAACCGGTCCATCAGAGGGAGGATCACCAGTCCATCACAGGGAGGATCACCAGTCCATCATAGGGCTGATAACCGGTCCATCAGAGGGAGGATCACCAGTCCATCACAGGGAGGATCAACAGTCCATCACAGGGCTGATCACCGGTCCATCACAGGGAGGATCACCAGTCCATCACAGGGAGGATCACCAATCCATCACAGGGAGGATCACCAGTCCATCACAGGGCTGATCACCAGTCCATCAGAGGGAGGATCACCAGTCCATCACAAGGAGGATCACCAGTCCATCAAAGGGAGGATCACCAGTCCATCACATGGCTGATAACCAGTCCATCAAAGGGGCTATAACCAGTCCATCAAAGGGAGGATCACCAGTCCATCAAAGGGAGGATCACCAGTCCATCACAGGGCTGATAACCAGCACATCAAAGGGAGGATCACCAGTCCATCAAAGGGAGGATCACCAGTCCAACACAGGGCTCATCACCGGTCCAACACAGGGCTGATCACCAGTCCAACACAGAGAGGATCACCAGTCTAACACAGGGCTGATCACCAGTCCATCACCGGGAGGATCACCAGTCCATCGATGGGCTGATCACCAGTCCATCAATGGGAGGATCACCAGTCCATCACATGGCTGATAACCAGTCCATCACAGGGGCTATAACCAGTCCATCAAAGGGAGGATCACCAGTCCATCAAAGGGAGGATCACCAGTCCATCACAGGGCTGGTAACCAGCCCATCAAAGGGAGGATCACCAGTCCATCAGAGGGAGGATCACCAGTCCATCACAGGGAGGATCACCAGTCCATCACAGGGCTGATCACCAGTCCATCACAGGGAGGATCACCAGTCCATCACAGGGAGGATCACCAATCCATCACAGGGAGGATCACCAGTCCATCACAGGCCTGATCACCAGTCCATCAGAGGGAGGATCACCAGTCCATCACAAGGAGGATCACCTCCATCACAGGGCTGATCACCAGTCCATCAAAGGGAGGATCACCAGTCCATCACATGGCTGATAACCAGATCATCAAAGGGGCTATAACCAGTCCATCAAAGGGATGATCACCAGTACATCAAAGGGAGGATCACCCGTCCATCACAGGGCTGATAACCAGCCCATCAAAGGGAGGATCACCAGTCCGTCAAAGGGAGGATCACCAGTCCATCACAGGGCTGATCACCAGTCCATCACAGGTCTGTTAACCAGTCCACCACAGGGCTCATCACCAGTCCATCACAGGAAGGATCACCATTTCATTACAGGGAGGATCACCAGTCCATCACAGGGCTCATCACCAGTCCATCACAGGTCTGATCACCAGTCCAACACAGGGCTGATCACCAGTCCATCACAGGGCTCATCACCAGTCCATCACAGGTCTGATCACCAGTCCAACACAGGTCTGATCACCAGTCCAATACAGGAAGGATCACCAGTCCATCACAGGGCTGATCACCAGTCCATCAGAGGGAGGATCACCAGTCCATCACAGGGCTGATCACCAGTCCATCACAGGGAGGATCACCAGTCCATCACAGGGCTGATCACCAGTCCATCAAAGGGAGGATCACCAGTCCATCAGAGGGAGGATCACCAGTCCATCACAGGGAGGATCACCAGTCCATCGAGGGCTGATCACCAGTCCATCAGAGGGAGGATCACCAGTCCATCACAGGGAGGATGACCAGTCCATCACAGGGCTGATCACCAGTCCATCACAGGGCTGATCACCAGTCCATCAGAGGGAGGATCATCAGTCCATCACAGGGAGGATCACCAGTCCATCGAGGGCTGATCACCAGTCCATCAGAGGGAGGATCACCAGTCCATCACAGGGAGGATGACCAGTCCATCACAGGGCTGATCACCAGTCCATCACAGGGAGGATCACCAGTCCATCACAGGGAGGATCACCAATCCATCACAGGGAGGATCACCAGTCCATCACAGGCCTGATCACCAGTCCATCAGAGGGAGGATCACCAATCCATCACAGGGAGGATCACCAGTCCATCACAGGCCTGATCACCAGTCCATCAGAGGGAGGATCACCAGTCCATCACAAGGAGGATCACCTCCATCACAGGGCTGATCACCAGTCCATCAAAGGGAGGATCACCAGTCCATCACATGGCTGATCACCAGTCCATCACAGGTCTGTTAACCAGTCCAACACAAGACTGATCACCAGTCCATCACAGGGCTCATCACCAGTCCATCACAGGAAGGATCACCAATTCATTACAGGGAGGATCACCAGTCCATCACAGGGCTCATCACCAGTCCATCACAGGGCTCATCACCAGTCCATCACAGGAAGGATCACCAGTCCATCACAGGGAGGATCACCAGTCCATCAGAGGGAGGATCACCAGTCCATCACAGGGAGGATCAACAGTCCATCACAGGGAGGATCACCAATCCATCACAGGGAGGATCACCAGTCCATCACAAGGAGGATCACCAGTCCATCACAGGGCTGATCACCAGTCCATCAGAGGGAGGATCATCAGTCCATCACAGGGAGGATCACCAGTCCATCGAGGGCTGATCACCAGTCCATCAGAGGGAGGATCACCAGTCCATCACAGGGAGGATGACCAGTCCATCACAGGGCTGATCACCAGTCCATCACAGGGAGGATCACCAGTCCATCACAGGGAGGATCACCAATCCATCACAGGGAGGATCACCAGTCCATCACAGGCCTGATCACCAGTCCATCAGAGGGAGGATCACCAGTCCATCACAAGGAGGATCACCTCCATCACAGGGCTGATCACCAGTCCATCAAAGGGAGGATCACCAGTCCATCACATGGCTGATAACCAGTCCATCAAAGGGACTATAACCAGTCCATCAAAGGGATGATCACCAGTACATCAAAGGGAGGATCAACCGTCCATCACAGGGCTGATAACCAGCCCATCAAAGGGAGGATCACCAGTCCGTCAAAGGGAGGATCACCAGTCCATCACAGGGCTGATCACCAGTCCATCACAGGTCTGTTAACCAGTCCAACACAAGGCTGATCACCAGTCCATCACAGGGCTCATCACCAGTCCATCACAGGAAGGATCACCAATTCATTACAGGGAGGATCACCAGTCCATCACAGGGCTCATCACCAGTCCATCACAGGGCTCATCACCAGTCCATCACAGGAAGGATCACCAGTCCATCACAGGGAGGATCACCAGTCCATCAGAGGGAGGATCACCAGTCCATCACAGGGAGGATCAACAGTCCATCACAGGGAGGATCACCAATCCATCACAGGGAGGATCACCAGTCCATCACAAGGAGGATCACCAGTCCATCACCGGGCTGATCACCAGTCCATCAAAGGGAGGATCACCAATCCATCACAGGGAGGATCACCAGTCCATCACAGGGCTGATCACCAGTCCATCAGAGGGAGGATCATCAGTCCATCACAGGGAGGATCACCAGTCCATCACAGGGCTGATCACCAGTCCATCAAAGGGAGGATCACCAGTCCATCACATGGCTGATCACCAGTCCATCACAGGGAGGATCACCAGTCCATCACAGGGAGGATCACCAATCCATCACAGGGAGGATCACCAGTCCATCACAGGCCTGATCACCAGTCCATCAGAGGGAGGATCACCAGTCCATCACAAGGAGGATCACCTCCATCACAGGGCTGATCACCAGTCCATCAAAGGGAGGATCACCAGTCCATCACATGGCTGATAACCAGTCCATCAAAGGGGCTATAACCAGTCCATCAAAGGGATGATCACCAGTACATCAAAGGGAGGATCAACCGTCCATCACAGGGCTGATAACCAGCCCATCAAAGGGAGGATCACCAGTCCGTCAAAGGGAGGATCACCAGTCCATCACAGTGCTGATCACCAGTCCATCACAGGGAGGATCACCAGTCCATCACAGGGAGGATCACCAATCCAGCACAGGGAGGATCACCAGTCCATCACAGGGCTGATCACCAGTCCATCAGAGGGAGGATCACCAGTCCATAACAAGGAGGATCACCAATCCAGCACAGGGAGGATCACCAGTCCATCACAGGGCTGATCACCAGTCCATCAGAGGGAGGATCACCAGTCCATAACAAGGAGGATCACCAGTCCATCACAGGGCTGATCACCAGTCCATCAAAGGGAGGATCACCAGTCCATCACATGGCTGATAACCAGTCCATCAAAGGGGCTATAACCAGTCCATCAAAGGGATGATCACCAGTCCATCAAAGGGAGGATCACCAGTCCATCACAGGGAGGATCACCAGTCCATCACAGGGGCTATAACCAGTCCATCAAAGGGAGGATCACCAGTCCATCAAAGGGAGGATCACCAGTCCATCACAGGGCTGGTAACCAGCCCATCAAAGGGAGGATCACCAGTCCATCAGAGGGAGGATCACCAGTCCATCACAGGGAGGATCACCAGTCCATCACAGGGCTGATCACCAGTCCATCACAGGGAGGATCACCAGTCCATCACAGGGAGGATCACCAATCCATCACAGGGAGGATCACCAGTCCATCACAGGCCTGATCACCAGTCCATCAGAGGGAGGATCACCAGTCCATCACAAGGAGGATCACCTCCATCACAGGGCTGATCACCAGTCCATCAAAGGGAGGATCACCAGTCCATCACATGGCTGATAACCAGATCATCAAAGGGGCTATAACCAGTCCATCAAAGGGATGATCACCAGTACATCAAAGGGAGGATCACCCGTCCATCACAGGGCTGATAACCAGCCCATCAAAGGGAGGATCACCAGTCCGTCAAAGGGAGGATCACCAGTCCATCACAGGGCTGATCACCAGTCCATCACAGGTCTGTTAACCAGTCCACCACAGGGCTCATCACCAGTCCATCACAGGAAGGATCACCATTTCATTACAGGGAGGATCACCAGTCCATCACAGGGCTCATCACCAGTCCATCACAGGTCTGATCACCAGTCCAACACAGGGCTGATCACCAGTCCATCACAGGGCTCATCACCAGTCCATCACAGGTCTGATCACCAGTCCAACACAGGTCTGATCACCAGTCCAATACAGGAAGGATCACCAGTCCATCACAGGGCTGATCACCAGTCCATCAGAGGGAGGATCACCAGTCCATCACAGGGCTGATCACCAGTCCATCACAGGGAGGATCACCAGTCCATCACAGGGCTGATCACCAGTCCATCAAAGGGAGGATCACCAGTCCATCAGAGGGAGGATCACCAGTCCATCACAGGGAGGATCACCAGTCCATCGAGGGCTGATCACCAGTCCATCAGAGGGAGGATCACCAGTCCATCACAGGGAGGATGACCAGTCCATCACAGGGCTGATCACCAGTCCATCACAGGGCTGATCACCAGTCCATCAGAGGGAGGATCATCAGTCCATCACAGGGAGGATCACCAGTCCATCGAGGGCTGATCACCAGTCCATCAGAGGGAGGATCACCAGTCCATCACAGGGAGGATGACCAGTCCATCACAGGGCTGATCACCAGTCCATCACAGGGAGGATCACCAGTCCATCACAGGGAGGATCACCAATCCATCACAGGGAGGATCACCAGTCCATCACAGGCCTGATCACCAGTCCATCAGAGGGAGGATCACCAATCCATCACAGGGAGGATCACCAGTCCATCACAGGCCTGATCACCAGTCCATCAGAGGGAGGATCACCAGTCCATCACAAGGAGGATCACCTCCATCACAGGGCTGATCACCAGTCCATCAAAGGGAGGATCACCAGTCCATCACATGGCTGATCACCAGTCCATCACAGGTCTGTTAACCAGTCCAACACAAGGCTGATCACCAGTCCATCACAGGGCTCATCACCAGTCCATCACAGGAAGGATCACCAATTCATTACAGGGAGGATCACCAGTCCATCACAGGGCTCATCACCAGTCCATCACAGGGCTCATCACCAGTCCATCACAGGAAGGATCACCAGTCCATCACAGGGAGGATCACCAGTCCATCAGAGGGAGGATCACCAGTCCATCACAGGGAGGATCAACAGTCCATCACAGGGAGGATCACCAATCCATCACAGGGAGGATCACCAGTCCATCACAAGGAGGATCACCAGTCCATCACAGGGCTGATCACCAGTCCATCAGAGGGAGGATCATCAGTCCATCACAGGGAGGATCACCAGTCCATCGAGGGCTGATCACCAGTCCATCAGAGGGAGGATCACCAGTCCATCACAGGGAGGATGACCAGTCCATCACAGGGCTGATCACCAGTCCATCACAGGGAGGATCACCAGTCCATCACAGGGAGGATCACCAATCCATCACAGGGAGGATCACCAGTCCATCACAGGCCTGATCACCAGTCCATCAGAGGGAGGATCACCAGTCCATCACAAGGAGGATCACCTCCATCACAGGGCTGATCACCAGTCCATCAAAGGGAGGATCACCAGTCCATCACATGGCTGATAACCAGTCCATCAAAGGGACTATAACCAGTCCATCAAAGGGATGATCACCAGTACATCAAAGGGAGGATCAACCGTCCATCACAGGGCTGATAACCAGCCCATCAAAGGGAGGATCACCAGTCCGTCAAAGGGAGGATCACCAGTCCATCACAGGGCTGATCACCAGTCCATCACAGGTCTGTTAACCAGTCCAACACAAGGCTGATCACCAGTCCATCACAGGGCTCATCACCAGTCCATCACAGGAAGGATCACCAATTCATTACAGGGAGGATCACCAGTCCATCACAGGGCTCATCACCAGTCCATCACAGGGCTCATCACCAGTCCATCACAGGAAGGATCACCAGTCCATCACAGGGAGGATCACCAGTCCATCAGAGGGAGGATCACCAGTCCATCACAGGGAGGATCAACAGTCCATCACAGGGAGGATCACCAATCCATCACAGGGAGGATCACCAGTCCATCACAAGAAGGATCACCAGTCCATCACCGGGCTGATCACCAGTCCATCAAAGGGAGGATCACCAATCCATCACAGGGAGGATCACCAGTCCATCACAGGGCTGATCACCAGTCCATCAGAGGGAGGATCATCAGTCCATCACAGGGAGGATCACCAGTCCATCACAGGGCTGATCACCAGTCCATCAAAGGGAGGATCACCAGTCCATCACATGGCTGATCACCAGTCCATCACAGGGAGGATCACCAGTCCATCACAGGGAGGATCACCAATCCATCACAGGGAGGATCACCAGTCCATCACAGGCCTGATCACCAGTCCATCAGAGGGAGGATCACCAGTCCATCACAAGGAGGATCACCTCCATCACAGGGCTGATCACCAGTCCATCAAAGGGAGGATCACCAGTCCATCACATGGCTGATAACCAGTCCATCACAGGGGCTATAACCAGTCCATCAAAGGGAGGATCACCAGTCCATCAAAGGGAGGATCACCAGTCCATCACAGGGCTGGTAACCAGCCCATCAAAGGGAGGATCACCAGTCCATCAAAGGGAGGATCACCAGTCCAACAAAGGGCTCATCACCGGTCCAACATAGGGCTGATCACCAGTCCAACACAGGGAGGATCACCAGTCCAACACAGGGCTGATCACCAGTCCATCACAGGGCTCATCACCAGTCCATCAAAGGGAGGATCACTAGTCCATCACAGGGAGGATCACCAGTCCATCACAGGGAGGATCACTAATCCAGCACAGGTAGGATCACCAGTCCATCACAGGGCTGATCACCAGTCCATTAGAGGGAGGATCACCAGTCCATCACAAGGAGGATCACCAGTCCATGACAGGGCTCATCACCAGTCCATCACAGGTCTGATCACCAGTTAAACATAGGGCGGATCACCAGTCCATCACAGGGCTCATCACCAGTCCATCACAGGTCTGATCACCAGTCCAACACAGGTCTGATCACCAGTCCAATACAGGAAGGATCACCAGTCCATCAAAGGGAGGATCACCAGTCCATCACATGGCTGATAACCAGTCCATCACAGGGGCTATAACCAGTCCATCAAAGGGAGGATCACCAGTCCATCAAAGGGAGGATAACTAGTCCAACACAGGGCTCATCACCGGTCCAACACAGAGCTGATCACCAGTCCATCACCGGGAGGATCACCAGTCCATCACAGGGCTGATCACCAGTCCAACACAGGGCTGATCACCAGTCCATCACAGGGCTCATCACAAGTCCATCACAGGAAGGATCACCAGTCCATCACAGGGAGGATCACCAGTCCATCAGAGGGAGGATCACCAGTCCATCACAGGGAGGATCAACAGTCCATCAAAGGGAGGATCACCAATCCATCACAGGGAGGATCACCAGTCCATCACAAGGAGGATCACCAGTCCATCACAGGGCTGATCACCAGTCCATCACAGTGAGGATCACCAGTCCATCACAGGGAGGATCACCAATCCAGCACAGGGAGGATCACCAGTCCATCACAGGGCTGATCACCAGTCCATCAAAGGGAGGATCACCAGTCCATCACAGGGCTGATCACCAGTCCATCAGAGGGAGGATCCCCAGTCCATCAAAAGGAGGATCACCAGTCCATCACAGGGCTGAAAACCAGTCCATAAAAGGGAGGATCACCAATCCATCACATGGCTGATAACCAGTCCATCGAAGGGGTTATAACCAGTCCATCAAAGGGATGATCACCAGTCCATCAAAGGGAGGATCACCAGTCCATCACAGAGAGGATCACCAGTCCATCATAGGGCTGATCACCATTCCATCAGAGGGAGGATCACCAGTCCATCACAGGGAGGATCACCAGTCCATCACAGGGAGAATCACCAGTCCATCACAGGGCTGGTAACCAGCCCATCAAAGGGAGGATCACCAGTCCATCAAAGGGAGGATAACCAGTCCAACACAGGGCTCATCACCGGTCCAACACAGAGCTGATCACCAGTCCATCACCGGGAGGATCACCAGTCCATCACAGGGCTGATCACCAGTCCAACACAGTTCTGATCACCAGTCCATCACAGGGCTCATCACCAGTCCATCACAGGAAGGATCACCAGTCCATCACAGGGAGGATCACCAGTCCATCAGAGGGAGGATCACCAGTCCATCACAGGGAGGATCAACAATCCATCACAGGGAGGATCACCAATCCATCACAGGGAGGATCACCAGTCCATCACAAGGAGGATCACCAGTCCATCACAGGGCTGATCACCAGTCCATCAAAGGAAGGATCACCAATCCATCACAGGGAGGATCACCAGTCCATCACAGGGCTGATCACCAGTCCATCAGAGGGAGGATCATCAGTCCATCACAGGGAGGATCACCAGTCCATCGAGGGCTGATCACCAGTCCATCAGAGGGAGGATCACCAGTCCATCACAGGGAGGATCACCAGTCCATCACAGGGCTGATCACCAGTCCATCACAGGGAGGATCACCAGTCCATCACAGGGAGGATCACCAATCCATCACAGGGAGGATCACCAGTCCATCACAGGCCTGATCACCAGTCCATCAGAGGGAGGATCACCAGTCCATCACAAGGAGGATCACCTCCATCACAGGGCTGATCACCAGTCCATCAAAGGGGCTATAACCAGTCCATCAAAGGGATGATCACCAGTACATCAAAGGGAGGATCAACCGTCCATCACAGGGCTGATAACCAGCCCATCAAAGGGAGGATGACCAGTCCGTCAAAGGGAGGATCACCAGTCCATCACAGGGCTGATCACCAGTCCATCACAGGTCTGTTAACCAGTCCAACACAAGGCTGATCACCAGTCCATCACAGGGCTCATCACCAGTCCATCACAGGTCTGATCACCAGTCCAACACAGGTCTGATCACCAGTCCAATACAGGAAGGATCACCAGTCCATCAAAGGGAGGATCACCAGTCCATCACATGGCTGATAACCAGTCCATCACAGGGGCTATAACCAGTCCATCAAAGGGAGGATCACCAGTCCATCAAAGGGAGGATCACCAGTCCATCACAGGGCTGGTAACCAGCCCATCAAAGGGAGGATCACCAGTCCATCAAAGGGAGGATCACCAGTCCAACAAAGGGCTCATCACCGGTCCAACATAGGGCTGATCACCAGTCCAACACAGGGAGGATCACCAGTCCAACACAGGGCTGATCACCAGTCCATCACAGGGCTCATCACCAGTCCATCAAAGGGAGGATCACTAGTCCATCACAGGGAGGATCACCAGTCCATCACAGGGAGGATCACTAATCCAGCACAGGTAGGATCACCAGTCCATCACAGGGCTGATCACCAGTCCATTAGAGGGAGGATCACCAGTCCATCACAAGGAGGATCACCAGTCCATGACAGGGCTCATCACCAGTCCATCACAGGTCTGATCACCAGTTCAACATAGGGCTGATCACCAGTCCATCACAGGGCTCATCACCAGTCCATCACAGGTCTGATCACCAGTCCAACACAGGTCTGATCACCAGTCCAATACAGGAAGGATCACCAGTCCATCAAAGGGAGGATCACCAGTCCATCACATGGCTGATAACCAGTCCATCACAGGGGCTATAACCAGTCCATCAAAGGGAGGATCACCAGTCCATCAAAGGGAGGATAACTAGTCCAACACAGGGCTCATCACCGGTCCAACACAGAGCTGATCACCAGTCCATCACCGGGAGGATCACCAGTCCATCACAGGGCTGATCACCAGTCCAACACAGGGCTGATCACCAGTCCATCACAGGGCTCATCACCAGTCCATCACAGGAAGGATCACCAGTCCATCACAGGGAGGATCACCAGTCCATCAGAGGGAGGATCACCAGTCCATCACAGGGAGGATCAACAGTCCATCAAAGGGAGGATCACCAATCCATCACAGGGAGGATCACCAGTCCATCACAAGGAGGATCACCAGTCCATCACAGGGCTGATCACCAGTCCATCAAAGGAAGGATCACCAGTCCAACACAGGGAGGATCACCAGTCCAACACAGGGCTGATCACCAGTCCATCACAGGGCTCATCACCAGTCCATCACAGGAAGGATCACCAGTCCATCACAGGGAGGATCACCCGTCCATCACAGGGAGGATCACCAATCCATCACAGGGAGGATCACCAGTCCATCACAGGGCTGATCACCAGTCCATCAGAGGGAGGATCACCAGTCCATCACAAGGAGGATTACCAGTCCATCACAGGGCTGATCACCAGTCCATCAAAGGGAGGATCACCAGTCCATCACAGGGCTGATCACCAGTCCATCAGAGGGAGGATCCCCAGTCCATCAAAAGGAGGATCACCAGTCCATCACAGGGCTGAAAACCAGTCCATAAAAGGGAGGATCACCAATCCATCACATGGCTGATAACCAGTCCATCGAAGGGGTTATAACCAGTCCATCAAAGGGATGATCACCAGTCCATCAAAGGGAGGATCACCAGTCCATCACAGAGAGGATCACCAGTCCATCATAGGGCTGATCACCATTCCATCAGAGGGAGGATCACCAGTCCATCACAGGGAGGATCACCAGTCCATCACAGGGAGAATCACCAGTCCATCACAGGGCTGGTAACCAGCCCATCAAAGGGAGGATCACCTGTCCATCAAAGGGAGGATAACCAGTCCAACACAGGGCTCATCACCGGTCCAACACAGAGCTGATCACCAGTCCATCACCGGGAGGATCACCAGTCCATCACAGGGCTGATCACCAGTCCAACACAGTTCTGATCACCAGTAGATCACAGGGCTCATCACCAGTCCATCACAGGAAGGATCACCAGTCCATCACAGGGAGGATCACCAGTCCATCAGAGGGAGGATCACCAGTCCATCACAGGGAGGATCAACAGTCCATCACAGGGAGGATCTCCAATCCATCACAGGGAGGATCAACAGTCCATCACAAGGAGGATCACCAGTCCATCACAGGGCTGATCACCAGTCCATCAAAGGAAGGATCACCAATCCATCACAGGGAGGATCACCAGTCCATCACAGGGCTGATCACCAGTCCATCAGAGGGAGGATCATCAGTCCATCACAGGGAGGATCACCAGTCCATCGAGGGCTGATCACCAGTCCATCAGAGGGAGGATCACCAGTCCATCACAGGGAGGATGACCAGTCCATCACAGGGCTGATCACCAGTCCATCACAGGGAGGATCACCAGTCCATCACAGGGAGGATCACCAATCCATCACAGGGAGGATCACCAGTCCATCACAGGCCTGATCACCAGTCCATCAGAGGGAGGATCACCAGTCCATCACAAGGAGGATCACCTCCATCACAGGGCTGATCACCAGTCCATCAAAGGGAGGATCACCAGTCCATCACATGGCTGATAACCAGTCCATCAAAGGGACTATAACCAGTCCATCAAAGGGATGATCACCAGTACATCAAAGGGAGGATCAACCGTCCATCACAGGGCTGATAACCAGCCCATCAAAGGGAGGATCACCAGTCCGTCAAAGGGAGGATCACCAGTCCATCACAGGGCTGATCACCAGTCCATCACAGGTCTGTTAACCAGTCCAACACAAGGCTGATCACCAGTCCATCACAGGGCTCATCACCAGTCCATCACAGGAAGGATCACCAATTCATTACAGGGAGGATCACCAGTCCATCACAGGGCTCATCACCAGTCCATCACAGGGCTCATCACCAGTCCATCACAGGAAGGATCACCAGTCCATCACAGGGAGGATCACCAGTCCATCAGAGGGAGGATCACCAGTCCATCACAGGGAGGATCAACAGTCCATCACAGGGAGGATCACCAATCCATCACAGGGAGGATCACCAGTCCATCACAAGGAGGATCACCAGTCCATCACCGGGCTGATCACCAGTCCATCAAAGGGAGGATCACCAATCCATCACAGGGAGGATCACCAGTCCATCACAGGGCTGATCACCAGTCCATCAGAGGGAGGATCATCAGTCCATCACAGGGAGGATCACCAGTCCATCAAAGGGAGGATCACCAGTCCATCACATGGCTGATAACCAGTCCATCACAGGGGCTATAACCAGTCCATCAAAGGGAGGATCACCAGTCCATCAAAGGGAGGACCACCAGTCCATCACAGGGCTGGTAACCAGCCCATCAAAGGGAGGATCACCAGTCCATCAAAGGGAGGATCACCAGTCCAACACAGGGCTCATCACCGGTCCAACACAGGGCTGATCACCAGTCCAACACAGGGAGGATCACCAGTCCAACACACGGCTGATCACCAGTCCATCACAGGGCTCATCACCAGTCCATCACAGGAAGGATCACCAGTCCATCACAGGGAGGATCACCCGTCCATCACAGGGAGGATCACCAATCCATCACAGGGAGGATCACCAGTCCATCACAGGGATGATCACCAGTCCATCAAAGGGAGGATCACCAGTCCATCACAAGGAGGATTACCAGTCCATCACAGGGCTCATCACCAGTCCATCAAAGGGAGGATCACCAGTCCATCACAGAGAGGATCACCAGTCCATCATAGGGCTGATCACCAGTCCATCAGAGGGAGGATCACCAGTCCATCACAGGGAGGATCACCAGTCCATCACAGGGCTGATCACCAGTCCATCACAGGGAGGATCACCAGTCCATCACAGGGAGGATCACCAATCCATCACAGGGAGGATCACCAGTCCATCACAGGCCTGATCACCAGTCCATCAGAGGGAGGATCACCAGTCCATCACAAGGAGGATCACCTCCATCACAGGGCTGATCACCAGTCCATCAAAGGGAGGATCACCAGTCCATCACATGGCTGATAACCAGTCCATCAAAGGGGCTATAACCAGTCCATCAAAGGGATGATCACCAGTACATCAAAGGGAGGATCAACCGTCCATCACAGGGCTGATAACCAGCCCATCAAAGGGAGGATCACCAGTCCGTCAAAGGGAGGATCACCAGTCCATCACAGTGCTGATCACCAGTCCATCACAGGGAGGATCACCAGTCCATCACAGGGAGGATCACCAATCCAGCACAGGGAGGATCACCAGTCCATCACAGGGCTGATCACCAGTCCATCAGAGGGAGGATCACCAGTCCATAACAAGGAGGATCACCAATCCAGCACAGGGAGGATCACCAGTCCATCACAGGGCTGATCACCAGTCCATCAGAGGGAGCATCACCAGTCCATAACAAGGAGGATCACCAGTCCATCACAGGGCTGATCACCAGTCCATCAAAGGGAGGATCACCAGTCCATCACATGGCTGATAACCAGTCCATCAAAGGGGCTATAACCAGTCCATCAAAGGGATGATCACCAGTCCATCAAAGGGAGGATCACCAGTCCATCACAGGGAGGATCACCAGTCCATCATAGGGCTGATAACCGGTCCATCAGAGGGAGGATCACCAGTCCATCACAGGGAGGATCACCAGTCCATCATAGGGCTGATAACCGGTCCATCAGAGGGAGGATCACCAGTCCATCACAGGGAGGATCAACAGTCCATCACAGGGCTGATCACCAGTCCATCACAGGGAGGATCACCAGTCCATCACAGGGAGGATCACCAATCCATCACAGGGAGGATCACCAGTCCATCACAGGGCTGATCACCAGTCCATCAGAGGGAGGATCACCAGTCCATCACAAGGAGGATCACCAGTCCATCAAAGGGAGGATCACCAGTCCATCACATGGCTGATAACCAGTCCATCAAAGGGGCTATAACCAGTCCATCAAAGGGAGGATCACCAGTCCATCAAAGGGAGGATCACCAGTCCATCACAGGGCTGATAACCAGCACATCAAAGGGAGGATCACCAGTCCATCAAAGGGAGGATCACCAGTCCAACACAGGGCTCATCACCGGTCCAACACAGGGCTGATCACCAGTCCAACACAGAGAGGATCACCAGTCTAACACAGGGCTGATCACCAGTCCATCACCGGGAGGATCACCAGTCCATCGATGGGCTGATCACCAGTCCATCAATGGGAGGATCACCAGTCCATCACATGGCTGATAACCAGTCCATCACAGGGGCTATAACCAGTCCATCAAAGGGAGGATCACCAGTCCATCAAAGGGAGGATCACCAGTCCATCACAGGGCTGGTAACCAGCCCATCAAAGGGAGGATCACCAGTCCATCAGAGGGAGGATCACCAGTCCATCACAGGGAGGATCACCAGTCCATCACAGGGCTGATCACCAGTCCATCACAGGGAGGATCACCAGTCCATCACAGGGAGGATCACCAATCCATCACAGGGAGGATCACCAGTCCATCACAGGCCTGATCACCAGTCCATCAGAGGGAGGATCACCAGTCCATCACAAGGAGGATCACCTCCATCACAGGGCTGATCACCAGTCCATCAAAGGGAGGATCACCAGTCCATCACATGGCTGATAACCAGATCATCAAAGGGGCTATAACCAGTCCATCAAAGGGATGATCACCAGTACATCAAAGGGAGGATCACCCGTCCATCACAGGGCTGATAACCAGCCCATCAAAGGGAGGATCACCAGTCCGTCAAAGGGAGGATCACCAGTCCATCACAGGGCTGATCACCAGTCCATCACAGGTCTGTTAACCAGTCCACCACAGGGCTCATCACCAGTCCATCACAGGAAGGATCACCATTTCATTACAGGGAGGATCACCAGTCCATCACAGGGCTCATCACCAGTCCATCACAGGTCTGATCACCAGTCCAACACAGGGCTGATCACCAGTCCATCACAGGGCTCATCACCAGTCCATCACAGGTCTGATCACCAGTCCAACACAGGTCTGATCACCAGTCCAATACAGGAAGGATCACCAGTCCATCACAGGGCTGATCACCAGTCCATCAGAGGGAGGATCACCAGTCCATCACAGGGCTGATCACCAGTCCATCACAGGGAGGATCACCAGTCCATCACAGGGCTGATCACCAGTCCATCAAAGGGAGGATCACCAGTCCATCAGAGGGAGGATCACCAGTCCATCACAGGGAGGATCACCAGTCCATCGAGGGCTGATCACCAGTCCATCAGAGGGAGGATCACCAGTCCATCACAGGGAGGATGACCAGTCCATCACAGGGCTGATCACCAGTCCATCACAGGGCTGATCACCAGTCCATCAGAGGGAGGATCATCAGTCCATCACAGGGAGGATCACCAGTCCATCGAGGGCTGATCACCAGTCCATCAGAGGGAGGATCACCAGTCCATCACAGGGAGGATGACCAGTCCATCACAGGGCTGATCACCAGTCCATCACAGGGAGGATCACCAGTCCATCACAGGGAGGATCACCAATCCATCACAGGGAGGATCACCAGTCCATCACAGGCCTGATCACCAGTCCATCAGAGGGAGGATCACCAATCCATCACAGGGAGGATCACCAGTCCATCACAGGCCTGATCACCAGTCCATCAGAGGGAGGATCACCAGTCCATCACAAGGAGGATCACCTCCATCACAGGGCTGATCACCAGTCCATCAAAGGGAGGATCACCAGTCCATCACATGGCTGATCACCAGTCCATCACAGGTCTGTTAACCAGTCCAACACAAGGCTGATCACCAGTCCATCACAGGGCTCATCACCAGTCCATCACAGGAAGGATCACCAATTCATTACAGGGAGGATCACCAGTCCATCACAGGGCTCATCACCAGTCCATCACAGGGCTCATCACCAGTCCATCACAGGAAGGATCACCAGTCCATCACAGGGAGGATCACCAGTCCATCAGAGGGAGGATCACCAGTCCATCACAGGGAGGATCAACAGTCCATCACAGGGAGGATCACCAATCCATCACAGGGAGGATCACCAGTCCATCACAAGGAGGATCACCAGTCCATCACAGGGCTGATCACCAGTCCATCAGAGGGAGGATCATCAGTCCATCACAGGGAGGATCACCAGTCCATCGAGGGCTGATCACCAGTCCATCAGAGGGAGGATCACCAGTCCATCACAGGGAGGATGACCAGTCCATCACAGGGCTGATCACCAGTCCATCACAGGGAGGATCACCAGTCCATCACAGGGAGGATCACCAATCCATCACAGGGAGGATCACCAGTCCATCACAGGCCTGATCACCAGTCCATCAGAGGGAGGATCACCAGTCCATCACAAGGAGGATCACCTCCATCACAGGGCTGATCACCAGTCCATCAAAGGGAGGATCACCAGTCCATCACATGGCTGATAACCAGTCCATCAAAGGGACTATAACCAGTCCATCAAAGGGATGATCACCAGTACATCAAAGGGAGGATCAACCGTCCATCACAGGGCTGATAACCAGCCCATCAAAGGGAGGATCACCAGTCCGTCAAAGGGAGGATCACCAGTCCATCACAGGGCTGATCACCAGTCCATCACAGGTCTGTTAACCAGTCCAACACAAGGCTGATCACCAGTCCATCACAGGGCTCATCACCAGTCCATCACAGGAAGGATCACCAATTCATTACAGGGAGGATCACCAGTCCATCACAGGGCTCATCACCAGTCCATCACAGGGCTCATCACCAGTCCATCACAGGAAGGATCACCAGTCCATCACAGGGAGGATCACCAGTCCATCAGAGGGAGGATCACCAGTCCATCACAGGGAGGATCAACAGTCCATCACAGGGAGGATCACCAATCCATCACAGGGAGGATCACCAGTCCATCACAAGGAGGATCACCAGTCCATCACCGGGCTGATCACCAGTCCATCAAAGGGAGGATCACCAATCCATCACAGGGAGGATCACCAGTCCATCACAGGGCTGATCACCAGTCCATCAGAGGGAGGATCATCAGTCCATCACAGGGAGGATCACCAGTCCATCACAGGGCTGATCACCAGTCCATCAAAGGGAGGATCACCAGTCCATCACATGGCTGATCACCAGTCCATCACAGGGAGGATCACCAGTCCATCACAGGGAGGATCACCAATCCATCACAGGGAGGATCACCAGTCCATCACAGGCCTGATCACCAGTCCATCAGAGGGAGGATCACCAGTCCATCACAAGGAGGATCACCTCCATCACAGGGCTGATCACCAGTCCATCAAAGGGAGGATCACCAGTCCATCACATGGCTGATAACCAGTCCATCAAAGGGGCTATAACCAGTCCATCAAAGGGATGATCACCAGTACATCAAAGGGAGGATCAACCGTCCATCACAGGGCTGATAACCAGCCCATCAAAGGGAGGATCACCAGTCCGTCAAAGGGAGGATCACCAGTCCATCACAGTGCTGATCACCAGTCCATCACAGGGAGGATCACCAGTCCATCACAGGGAGGATCACCAATCCAGCACAGGGAGGATCACCAGTCCATCACAGGGCTGATCACCAGTCCATCAGAGGGAGGATCACCAGTCCATAACAAGGAGGATCACCAATCCAGCACAGGGAGGATCACCAGTCCATCACAGGGCTGATCACCAGTCCATCAGAGGGAGGATCACCAGTCCATAACAAGGAGGATCACCAGTCCATCACAGGGCTGATCACCAGTCCATCAAAGGGAGGATCACCAGTCCATCACATGGCTGATAACCAGTCCATCAAAGGGGCTATAACCAGTCCATCAAAGGGATGATCACCAGTCCATCAAAGGGAGGATCACCAGTCCATCACAGGGAGGATCACCAGTCCATCACAGGGGCTATAACCAGTCCATCAAAGGGAGGATCACCAGTCCATCAAAGGGAGGATCACCAGTCCATCACAGGGCTGGTAACCAGCCCATCAAAGGGAGGATCACCAGTCCATCAGAGGGAGGATCACCAGTCCATCACAGGGAGGATCACCAGTCCATCACAGGGCTGATCACCAGTCCATCACAGGGAGGATCACCAGTCCATCACAGGGAGGATCACCAATCCATCACAGGGAGGATCACCAGTCCATCACAGGCCTGATCACCAGTCCATCAGAGGGAGGATCACCAGTCCATCACAAGGAGGATCACCTCCATCACAGGGCTGATCACCAGTCCATCAAAGGGAGGATCACCAGTCCATCACATGGCTGATAACCAGATCATCAAAGGGGCTATAACCAGTCCATCAAAGGGATGATCACCAGTACATCAAAGGGAGGATCACCCGTCCATCACAGGGCTGATAACCAGCCCATCAAAGGGAGGATCACCAGTCCGTCAAAGGGAGGATCACCAGTCCATCACAGGGCTGATCACCAGTCCATCACAGGTCTGTTAACCAGTCCACCACAGGGCTCATCACCAGTCCATCACAGGAAGGATCACCATTTCATTACAGGGAGGATCACCAGTCCATCACAGGGCTCATCACCAGTCCATCACAGGTCTGATCACCAGTCCAACACAGGGCTGATCACCAGTCCATCACAGGGCTCATCACCAGTCCATCACAGGTCTGATCACCAGTCCAACACAGGTCTGATCACCAGTCCAATACAGGAAGGATCACCAGTCCATCACAGGGCTGATCACCAGTCCATCAGAGGGAGGATCACCAGTCCATCACAGGGCTGATCACCAGTCCATCACAGGGAGGATCACCAGTCCATCACAGGGCTGATCACCAGTCCATCAAAGGGAGGATCACCAGTCCATCAGAGGGAGGATCACCAGTCCATCACAGGGAGGATCACCAGTCCATCGAGGGCTGATCACCAGTCCATCAGAGGGAGGATCACCAGTCCATCAAAGGGAGGATGACCAGTCCATCACAGGGCTGATCACCAGTCCATCACAGGGCTGATCACCAGTCCATCAGAGGGAGGATCATCAGTCCATCACAGGGAGGATCACCAGTCCATCGAGGGCTGATCACCAGTCCATCAGAGGGAGGATCACCAGTCCATCACAGGGAGGATGACCAGTCCATCACAGGGCTGATCACCAGTCCATCACAGGGAGGATCACCAGTCCATCACAGGGAGGATCACCAATCCATCACAGGGAGGATCACCAGTCCATCACAGGCCTGATCACCAGTCCATCAGAGGGAGGATCACCAATCCATCACAGGGAGGATCACCAGTCCATCACAGGCCTGATCACCAGTCCATCAGAGGGAGGATCACCAGTCCATCACAAGGAGGATCACCTCCATCACAGGGCTGATCACCAGTCCATCAAAGGGAGGATCACCAGTCCATCACATGGCTGATCACCAGTCCATCACAGGTCTGTTAACCAGTCCAACACAAGGCTGATCACCAGTCCATCACAGGGCTCATCACCAGTCCATCACAGGAAGGATCACCAATTCATTACAGGGAGGATCACCAGTCCATCACAGGGCTCATCACCAGTCCATCACAGGGCTCATCACCAGTCCATCACAGGAAGGATCACCAGTCCATCACAGGGAGGATCACCAGTCCATCAGAGGGAGGATCACCAGTCCATCACAGGGAGGATCAACAGTCCATCACAGGGAGGATCACCAATCCATCACAGGGAGGATCACCAGTCCATCACAAGGAGGATCACCAGTCCATCACAGGGCTGATCACCAGTCCATCAGAGGGAGGATCATCAGTCCATCACAGGGAGGATCACCAGTCCATCGAGGGCTGATCACCAGTCCATCAGAGGGAGGATCACCAGTCCATCACAGGGAGGATGACCAGTCCATCACAGGGCTGATCACCAGTCCATCACAGGGAGGATCACCAGTCCATCACAGGGAGGATCACCAATCCATCACAGGGAGGATCACCAGTCCATCACAGGCCTGATCACCAGTCCATCAGAGGGAGGATCACCAGTCCATCACAAGGAGGATCACCTCCATCACAGGGCTGATCACCAGTCCATCAAAGGGAGGATCACCAGTCCATCACATGGCTGATAACCAGTCCATCAAAGGGACTATAACCAGTCCATCAAAGGGATGATCACCAGTACATCAAAAGGAGGATCAACCGTCCATCACAGGGCTGATAACCAGCCCATCAAAGGGAGGATCACCAGTCCGTCAAAGGGAGGATCACCAGTCCATCACAGGGCTGATCACCAGTCCATCACAGGTCTGTTAACCAGTCCAACACAAGGCTGATCACCAGTCCATCACAGGGCTCATCACCAGTCCATCACAGGAAGGATCACAAATTCATTACAGGGAGGATCACCAGTCCATCACAGGGCTCATCACCAGTCCATCACAGGGCTCATCACCAGTCCATCACAGGAAGGATCACCAGTCCATCACAGGGAGGATCACCAGTCCATCAGAGGGAGGATCACCAGTCCATCACAGGGAGGATCAACAGTCCATCACAGGGAGGATCACCAATCCATCACAGGGAGGATCACCAGTCCATCACAAGGAGGATCACCAGTCCATCACCGGGCTGATCACCAGTCCATCAAAGGGAGGATCACCAATCCATCACAGGGAGGATCACCAGTCCATCACAGGGCTGATCACCAGTCCATCAGAGGGAGGATCATCAGTCCATCACAGGGAGGATCACCAGTCCATCACAGGGCTGATCACCAGTCCATCAAAGGGAGGATCACCAGTCCATCACATGGCTGATCACCAGTCCATCACAGGGAGGATCACCAGTCCATCACAGGGAGGATCACCAATCCATCACAGGGAGGATCACCAGTCCATCACAGGCCTGATCACCAGTCCATCAGAGGGAGGATCACCAGTCCATCACAAGGAGGATCACCTCCATCACAGGGCTGATCACCAGTCCATCAAAGGGAGGATCACCAGTCCATCACATGGCTGATAACCAGTCCATCAAAGGGGCTATAACCAGTCCATCAAAGGGATGATCACCAGTACATCAAAGGGAGGATCAACCGTCCATCACAGGGCTGATAACCAGCCCATCAAAGGGAGGATCACCAGTCCGTCAAAGGGAGGATCACCAGTCCATCACAGTGCTGATCACCAGTCCATCACAGGGAGGATCACCAGTCCATCACAGGGAGGATCACCAATCCAGCACAGGGAGGATCACCAGTCCATCACAGGGCTGATCACCAGTCCATCAGAGGGAGGATCACCAGTCCATAACAAGGAGGATCACCAATCCAGCACAGGGAGGATCACCAGTCCATCACAGGGCTGATCACCAGTCCATCAGAGGGAGGATCACCAGTCCATAACAAGGAGGATCACCAGTCCATCACAGGGCTGATCACCAGTCCATCAAAGGGAGGATCACCAGTCCATCACATGGCTGATAACCAGTCCATCAAAGGGGCTATAACCAGTCCATCAAAGGGATGATCACCAGTCCATCAAAGGGAGGATCACCAGTCCATCACAGGGAGGATCACCAGTCCATCATAGGGCTGATAACCGGTCCATCAGAGGGAGGATCACCAGTCCATCACAGGGAGGATCACCAGTCCATCATAGGGCTGATAACCGGTCCATCAGAGGGAGGATCACCAGTCCATCACAGGGAGGATCAACAGTCCATCACAGGGCTGATCACCAGTCCATCACAGGGAGGATCACCAGTCCATCACAGGGAGGATCACCAATCCATCACAGGGAGGATCACCAGTCCATCACAGGGCTGATCACCAGTCCATCAGAGGGAGGATCACCAGTCCATCACAAGGAGGATCACCAGTCCATCAAAGGGAGGATCACCAGTCCATCACATGGCTGATAACCAGTCCATCAAAGGGGCTATAACCAGTCCATCAAAGGGAGGATCACCAGTCCATCAAAGGGAGGATCACCAGTCCATCACAGGGCTGATAACCAGCACATCAAAGGGAGGATCACCAGTCCATCAAAGGGAGGATCACCAGTCCAACACAGGGCTCATCACCGGTCCAACACAGGGCTGATCACCAGTCCAACACAGAGAGGATCACCAGTCTAACACAGGGCTGATCACCAGTCCATCACCGGGAGGATCACCAGTCCATCGATGGGCTGATCACCAGTCCATCAATGGGAGGATCACCAGTCCATCACATGGCTGATAACCAGTCCATCACAGGGGCTATAACCAGTCCATCAAAGGGAGGATCACCAGTCCATCAAAGGGAGGATCACCAGTCCATCACAGGGCTGGTAACCAGCCCATCAAAGGGAGGATCACCAGTCCATCAGAGGGAGGATCACCAGTCCATCACAGGGAGGATCACCAGTCCATCACAGGGCTGATCACCAGTCCATCACAGGGAGGATCACCAGTCCATCACAGGGAGGATCACCAATCCATCACAGGGAGGATCACCAGTCCATCACAGGCCTGATCACCAGTCCATCAGAGGGAGGATCACCAGTCCATCACAAGGAGGATCACCTCCATCACAGGGCTGATCACCAGTCCATCAAAGGGAGGATCACCAGTCCATCACATGGCTGATAACCAGATCATCAAAGGGGCTATAACCAGTCCATCAAAGGGATGATCACCAGTACATCAAAGGGAGGATCACCCGTCCATCACAGGGCTGATAACCAGCCCATCAAAGGGAGGATCACCAGTCCGTCAAAGGGAGGATCACCAGTCCATCACAGGGCTGATCACCAGTCCATCACAGGTCTGTTAACCAGTCCACCACAGGGCTCATCACCAGTCCATCACAGGAAGGATCACCATTTCATTACAGGGAGGATCACCAGTCCATCACAGGGCTCATCACCAGTCCATCACAGGTCTGATCACCAGTCCAACACAGGGCTGATCACCAGTCCATCACAGGGCTCATCACCAGTCCATCACAGGTCTGATCACCAGTCCAACACAGGTCTGATCACCAGTCCAATACAGGAAGGATCACCAGTCCATCACAGGGCTGATCACCAGTCCATCAGAGGGAGGATCACCAGTCCATCACAGGGCTGATCACCAGTCCATCACAGGGAGGATCACCAGTCCATCACAGGGCTGATCACCAGTCCATCAAAGGGAGGATCACCAGTCCATCAGAGGGAGGATCACCAGTCCATCACAGGGAGGATCACCAGTCCATCGAGGGCTGATCACCAGTCCATCAGAGGGAGGATCACCAGTCCATCACAGGGAGGATGACCAGTCCATCACAGGGCTGATCACCAGTCCATCACAGGGCTGATCACCAGTCCATCAGAGGGAGGATCATCAGTCCATCACAGGGAGGATCACCAGTCCATCGAGGGCTGATCACCAGTCCATCAGAGGGAGGATCACCAGTCCATCACAGGGAGGATGACCAGTCCATCACAGGGCTGATCACCAGTCCATCACAGGGAGGATCACCAGTCCATCACAGGGAGGATCACCAATCCATCACAGGGAGGATCACCAGTCCATCACAGGCCTGATCACCAGTCCATCAGAGGGGGGATCACCAATCCATCACAGGGAGGATCACCAGTCCATCACAGGCCTGATCACCAGTCCATCAGAGGGAGGATCACCAGTCCATCACAAGGAGGATCACCTCCATCACAGGGCTGATCACCAGTCCATCAAAGGGAGGATCACCAGTCCATCACATGGCTGATCACCAGTCCATCACAGGTCTGTTAACCAGTCCAACACAAGGCTGATCACCAGTCCATCACAGGGCTCATCACCAGTCCATCACAGGAAGGATCACCAATTCATTACAGGGAGGATCACCAGTCCATCACAGGGCTCATCACCAGTCCATCACAGGGCTCATCACCAGTCCATCACAGGAAGGATCACCAGTCCATCACAGGGAGGATCACCAGTCCATCAGAGGGAGGATCACCAGTCCATCACAGGGAGGATCAACAGTCCATCACAGGGAGGATCACCAATCCATCACAGGGAGGATCACCAGTCCATCACAAGGAGGATCACCAGTCCATCACAGGGCTGATCACCAGTCCATCAGAGGGAGGATCATCAGTCCATCACAGGGAGGATCACCAGTCCATCGAGGGCTGATCACCAGTCCATCAGAGGGAGGATCACCAGTCCATCACAGGGAGGATCACCAGTCCATCACAGGGCTGATCACCAGTCCATCACAGGGAGGATCACCAGTCCATCACAGGGAGGATCACCAATCCATCACAGGGAGGATCACCAGTCCATCACAGGCCTGATCACCAGTCCATCAGAGGGAGGATCACCAGTCCATCACAAGGAGGATCACCTCCATCACAGGGCTGATCACCAGTCCATCAAAGGGAGGATCACCAGTCCATCACATGGCTGATAACCAGTCCATCAAAGGGACTATAACCAGTCCATCAAAGGGATGATCACCAGTACATCAAAGGGAGGATCAACCGTCCATCACAGGGCTGATAACCAGCCCATCAAAGGGAGGATCACCAGTCCGTCAAAGGGAGGATCACCAGTCCATCACAGGGCTGATCACCAGTCCATCACAGGTCTGTTAACCAGTCCAACACAAGGCTGATCACCAGTCCATCACAGGGCTCATCACCAGTCCATCACAGGAAGGATCACCAATTCATTACAGGGAGGATCACCAGTCCATCACAGGGCTCATCACCAGTCCATCACAGGGCTCATCACCAGTCCATCACAGGAAGGATCACCAGTCCATCACAGGGAGGATCACCAGTCCATCAGAGGGAGGATCACCAGTCCATCACAGGGCTGATCACCAGTCCATCAGAGGGAGGATCATCAGTCCATCACAGGGAGGATCACCAGTCCATCACAGGGCTGATCACCAGTCCATCAAAGGGAGGATCACCAGTCCATCACATGGCTGATAACCAGTCCATCACAGGGGCTATAACCAGTCCATCAAAGGGAGGATCACCAGTCCATCAAAGGGAGGACCACCAGTCCATCACAGGGCTGGTAACCAGCCCATCAAAGGGAGGATCACCAGTCCATCAAAGGGAGGATCACCAGTCCAACACAGGGCTCATCACCGGTCCAACACAGGGCTGATCACCAGTCCAACACAGGGAGGATCACCAGTCCAACACAGGGCTGATCACCAGTCCATCACAGGGCTCATCACCAGTCCATCACAGGAAGGATCACCAGTCCATCACAGGGAGGATCACCCGTCCATCACAGGGAGGATCACCAATCCATCACAGGGAGGATCACCAGTCCATCACAGGGATGATCACCAGTCCATCAGAGGGAGGATCACCAGTCCATCACAAGGAGGATTACCAGTCCATCACAGGGCTCATCACCAGTCCATCAAAGGGAGGATCACCAGTCCATCACAGAGAGGATCACCAGTCCATCATAGGGCTGATCACCAGTCCATCAGAGGGAGGATCACCAGTCCATCACAGGGAGGATCACCAGTCCATCACAGGGCTGATCACCAGTCCATCACAGGGAGGATCACCAGTCCATCACAGGGAGGATCACCAATCCATCACAGGGAGGATCACCAGTCCATCACAGGCCTGATCACCAGTCCATCAGAGGGAGGATCACCAGTCCATCACAAGGAGGATCACCTCCATCACAGGGCTGATCACCAGTCCATCAAAGGGAGGATCACCAGTCCATCACATGGCTGATAACCAGTCCATCAAAGGGGCTATAACCAGTCCATCAAAGGGATGATCACCAGTACATCAAAGGGAGGATCAACCGTCCATCACAGGGCTGATAACCAGCCCATCAAAGGGAGGATCACCAGTCCGTCAAAGGGAGGATCACCAGTCCATCACAGTGCTGATCACCAGTCCATCACAGGGAGGATCACCAGTCCATCACAGGGAGGATCACCAATCCAGCACAGGGAGGATCACCAGTCCATCACAGGGCTGATCACCAGTCCATCAGAGGGAGGATCACCAGTCCATAACAAGGAGGATCACCAATCCAGCACAGGGAGGATCACCAGTCCATCACAGGGCTGATCACCAGTCCATCAGAGGGAGGATCACCAGTCCATAACAAGGAGGATCACCAGTCCATCACAGGGCTGATCACCAGTCCATCAAAGGGAGGATCACCAGTCCATCACATGGCTGATAACCAGTCCATCAAAGGGGCTATAACCAGTCCATCAAAGGGATGATCACCAGTCCATCAAAGGGAGGATCACCAGTCCATCACAGGGAGGATCACCAGTCCATCATAGGGCTGATAACCGGTCCATCAGAGGGAGGATCACCAGTCCATCACAGGGAGGATCACCAGTCCATCATAGGGCTGATAACCGGTCCATCAGAGGGAGGATCACCAGTCCATCACAGGGAGGATCAACAGTCCATCACAGGGCTGATCACCAGTCCATCACAGGGAGGATCACCAGTCCATCACAGGGAGGATCACCAATCCATCACAGGGAGGATCACCAGTCCATCACAGGGCTGATCACCAGTCCATCAGAGGGAGGATCACCAGTCCATCACAAGGAGGATCACCAGTCCATCAAAGGGAGGATCACCAGTCCATCACATGGCTGATAACCAGTCCATCAAAGGGGCTATAACCAGTCCATCAAAGGGAGGATCACCAGTCCATCAAAGGGAGGATCACCAGTCCATCACAGGGCTGATAACCAGCACATCAAAGGGAGGATCACCAGTCCATCAAAGGGAGGATCACCAGTCCAACACAGGGCTCATCACCGGTCCAACACAGGGCTGATCACCAGTCCAACACAGAGAGGATCACCAGTCTAACACAGGGCTGATCACCAGTCCATCACCGGGAGGATCACCAGTCCATCGATGGGCTGATCACCAGTCCATCAATGGGAGGATCACCAGTCCATCACAGGGGCTATAACCAGTCCATCAAAGGGAGGATCACCAGTCCATCAAAGGGAGGATCACCAGTCCATCACAGGGCTGGTAACCAGCCCATCAAAGGGAGGATCACCAGTCCATCAGAGGGAGGATCACCAGTCCATCACAGGGAGGATCACCAGTCCATCACAGGGCTGATCACCAGTCCATCACAGGGAGGATCACCAGTCCATCACAGGGAGGATCACCAATCCATCACAGGGAGGATCACCAGTCCATCACAGGCCTGATCACCAGTCCATCAGAGGGAGGATCACCAGTCCATCACAAGGAGGATCACCTCCATCACAGGGCTGATCACCAGTCCATCAAAGGGAGGATCACCAGTCCATCACATGGCTGATAACCAGATCATCAAAGGGGCTATAACCAGTCCATCAAAGGGATGATCACCAGTACATCAAAGGGAGGATCACCCGTCCATCACAGGGCTGATAACCAGCCCATCAAAGGGAGGATCACCAGTCCTTCAAAGGGAGGATCACCAGTCCATCACAGGGCTGATCACCAGTCCATCACAGGTCTGTTAACCAGTCCACCACAGGGCTCATCACCAGTCCATCACAGGAAGGATCACCATTTCATTACAGGGAGGATCACCAGTCCATCACAGGGCTCATCACCAGTCCATCACAGGTCTGATCACCAGTCCAACACAGGGCTGATCACCAGTCCATCACAGGGCTCATCACCAGTCCATCACAGGTCTGATCACCAGTCCAACACAGGTCTGATCACCAGTCCAATACAGGAAGGATCACCAGTCCATCACAGGGCTGATCACCAGTCCATCAGAGGGAGGATCACCAGTCCATCACAGGGCTGATCACCAGTCCATCACAGGGAGGATCACCAGTCCATCACAGGGCTGATCACCATTCCATCAAAGGGAGGATCACCAGTCCATCAGAGGGAGGATCACCAGTCCATCACAGGGAGGATCACCAGTCCATCACAGGGCTGATCACCAGTCCATCACAGTGAGGATCACCAGTCCATCACAGGGAGGATCACCAATCCAGCACAGGGAGGATCACCAGTCCATCACAGGGCTGATCACCAGTCCATCAAAGGGAGGATCACCAGTCCATCACAGGGCTGATCACCAGTCCATCAGAGGGAGGATCCCCAGTCCATCAAAAGGAGGATCACCAGTCCATCACAGGGCTGAAAACCAGTCCATAAAAGGGAGGATCACCAATCCATCACATGGCTGATAACCAGTCCATCGAAGGGGTTATAACCAGTCCATCAAAGGGATGATCACCAGTCCATCAAAGGGAGGATCACCAGTCCATCACAGAGAGGATCACCAGTCCATCATAGGGCTGATCACCATTCCATCAGAGGGAGGATCACCAGTCCATCACAGGGAGGATCACCAGTCCATCACAGGGAGAATCACCAGTCCATCACAGGGCTGGTAACCAGCCCATCAAAGGGAGGATCACCAGTCCATCAAAGGGAGGATAACCAGTCCAACACAGGGCTCATCACCGGTCCAACACAGAGCTGATCACCAGTCCATCACCGGGAGGATCACCAGTCCATCACAGGGCTGATCACCAGTCCAACACAGTTCTGATCACCAGTCCATCACAGGGCTCATCACCAGTCCATCACAGGAAGGATCACCAGTCCATCACAGGGAGGATCACCAGTCCATCACAGGGAGGATCACCAGTCCATCACAGGGCTCATCACCAGTCCATCACAGGAAGGATCACCAGTCCATCACAGGGAGGATCACCCGTCCATCACAGGGAGGATCACCAATCCATCACAGGGAGGATCACCAGTCCATCACAGGGCTGATCACCAGTCCATCACAGGGAGGATCACCAGTCCATCACAGGGATGATCACCAGTCCATCAAAGGGAGGATCACCAGTCCATCACAAGGAGGATTACCAGTCCATCACAGGGCTCATCACCAGTCCATCAAAGGGAGGATAACCAGTCCATCACAGAGAGGATCACCAGTCCATCATAGGGCTGATCACCAGTCCATCAGAGGGAGGATCACCAGTCCATCACAGGGAGGATCACCAGTCCATCACAGGGCTGATCACCAGTCCATCACAGGGAGGATCACCAGTCCATCACAGGGAGGATCACCAATCCATCACAGGGAGGATCACCAGTCCATCACAGGCCTGATCACCAGTCCATCAGAGGGAGGATCACCAGTCCATCACAAGGAGGATCACCTCCATCACAGGGCTGATCACCAGTCCATCAAAGGGAGGATCACCAGTCCATCACATGGCTGATAACCAGTCCATCAAAGGGGCTATAACCAGTCCATCAAAGGGATGATCACCAGTACATCAAAGGGAGGATCAACCGTCCATCACAGGGCTGATAACCAGCCCATCAAAGGGAGGATCACCAGTCCGTCAAAGGGAGGATCACCAGTCCATCACAGTGCTGATCACCAGTCCATCACAGGGAGGATCACCAGTCCATCACAGGGAGGATCACCAATCCAGCACAGGGAGGATCACCAGTCCATCACAGGGCTGATCACCAGTCCATCAGAGGGAGGATCACCAGTCCATAACAAGGAGGATCACCAATCCAGCACAGGGAGGATCACCAGTCCATCACAGGGCTGATCACCAGTCCATCAGAGGGAGCATCACCAGTCCATAACAAGGAGGATCACCAGTCCATCACAGGGCTGATCACCAGTCCATCAAAGGGAGGATCACCAGTCCATCACATGGCTGATAACCAGTCCATCAAAGGGGCTATAACCAGTCCATCAAAGGGATGATCACCAGTCCATCAAAGGGAGGATCACCAGTCCATCACAGGGAGGATCACCAGTCCATCATAGGGCTGATAACCGGTCCATCAGAGGGAGGATCACCAGTCCATCACAGGGAGGATCACCAGTCCATCATAGGGCTGATAACCGGTCCATCAGAGGGAGGATCACCAGTCCATCACAGGGAGGATCAACAGTCCATCACAGGGCTGATCACCAGTCCATCACAGGGAGGATCACCAGTCCATCACAGGGAGGATCACCAATCCATCACAGGGAGGATCACCAGTCCATCACAGGGCTGATCACCAGTCCATCAGAGGGAGGATCACCAGTCCATCACAAGGAGGATCACCAGTCCATCAAAGGGAGGATCACCAGTCCATCACATGGCTGATAACCAGTCCATCAAAGGGGCTATAACCAGTCCATCAAAGGGAGGATCACCAGTCCATCAAAGGGAGGATCACCAGTCCATCACAGGGCTGATAACCAGCACATCAAAGGGAGGATCACCAGTCCATCAAAGGGAGGATCACCAGTCCAACACAGGGCTCATCACCGGTCCAACACAGGGCTGATCACCAGTCCAACACAGAGAGGATCACCAGTCTAACACAGGGCTGATCACCAGTCCATCACCGGGAGGATCACCAGTCCATCGATGGGCTGATCACCAGTCCATCAATGGGAGGATCACCAGTCCATCACATGGCTGATAACCAGTCCATCACAGGGGCTATAACCAGTCCATCAAAGGGAGGATCACCAGTCCATCAAAGGGAGGATCACCAGTCCATCACAGGGCTGGTAACCAGCCCATCAAAGGGAGGATCACCAGTCCATCAGAGGGAGGATCACCAGTCCATCACAGGGAGGATCACCAGTCCATCACAGGGCTGATCACCAGTCCATCACAGGGAGGATCACCAGTCCATCACAGGGAGGATCACCAATCCATCACAGGGAGGATCACCAGTCCATCACAGGCCTGATCACCAGTCCATCAGAGGGAGGATCACCAGTCCATCACAAGGAGGATCACCTCCATCACAGGGCTGATCACCAGTCCATCAAAGGGAGGATCACCAGTCCATCACATGGCTGATAACCAGATCATCAAAGGGGCTATAACCAGTCCATCAAAGGGATGATCACCAGTACATCAAAGGGAGGATCACCCGTCCATCACAGGGCTGATAACCAGCCCATCAAAGGGAGGATCACCAGTCCGTCAAAGGGAGGATCACCAGTCCATCACAGGGCTGATCACCAGTCCATCACAGGTCTGTTAACCAGTCCACCACAGGGCTCATCACCAGTCCATCACAGGAAGGATCACCATTTCATTACAGGGAGGATCACCAGTCCATCACAGGGCTCATCACCAGTCCATCACAGGTCTGATCACCAGTCCAACACAGGGCTGATCACCAGTCCATCACAGGGCTCATCACCAGTCCATCACAGGTCTGATCACCAGTCCAACACAGGTCTGATCACCAGTCCAATACAGGAAGGATCACCAGTCCATCACAGGGCTGATCACCAGTCCATCAGAGGGAGGATCACCAGTCCATCACAGGGCTGATCACCAGTCCATCACAGGGAGGATCACCAGTCCATCACAGGGCTGATCACCATTCCATCAGAGGGAGGATCACCAGTCCATCACAGGGAGGATCACCAGTCCATCACAGGGAGAATCACCAGTCCATCACAGGGCTGGTAACCAGCCCATCAAAGGGAGGATCACCAGTCCATCAAAGGGAGGATAACCAGTCCAACACAGGGCTCATCACCGGTCCAACACAGAGCTGATCACCAGTCCATCACCGGGAGGATCACCAGTCCATCACAGGGCTGATCACCAGTCCAACACAGTTCTGATCACCAGTCCATCACAGGGCTCATCACCAGTCCATCACAGGAAGGATCACCAGTACATCACAGGGAGGATCACCAGTCCATCAGAGGGAGGATCACCAGTCCATCACAGGGAGGATCAACAGTCCATCACAGGGAGGATCACCAATCCATCACAGGGAGGATCACCAGTCCATCACATGGCTGATAACCAGTCCATCACAGGGGCTATAACCAGTCCATCAAAGGGAGGATCACCAGTCCATCAAAGGGAGGATCACCAGTCCATCACAGGGCTGGTAACCAGCCCATCAAAGGGAGGATCACCAGTCCATCAGAGGGAGGATCACCAGTCCATCACAGGGAGGATCACCAGTCCATCACAGGGCTGATCACCAGTCCATCACAGGGAGGATCACCAGTCCATCACAGGGAGGATCACCAATCCATCACAGGGAGGATCACCAGTCCATCACAGGCCTGATCATCAGTCCATCAGAGGGAGGATCACCAGTCCATCACAAGGAGGATCACCTCCATCACAGGGCTGATCACCAGTCCATCAAAGGGAGGATCACCAGTCCATCACATGGCTGATAACCAGATCATCAAAGGGGCTATAACCAGTCCATCAAAGGGATGATCACCAGTACATCAAAGGGAGGATCACCCGTCCATCACAGGGCTGATAACCAGCCCATCAAAGGGAGGATCACCAGTCCGTCAAAGGGAGGATCACCAGTCCATCACAGGGCTGATCACCAGTCCATCACAGGTCTGTTAACCAGTCCACCACAGGGCTCATCACCAGTCCATCACAGGAAGGATCACCATTTCATTACAGGGAGGATCACCAGTCCATCACAGGGCTCATCACCAGTCCATCACAGGTCTGATCACCAGTCCAACACAGGGTTGATCACCAGTCCATCACAGGGCTCATCACCAGTCCATCACAGGTCTGATCACCAGTCCAACACAGGTCTGATCACCAGTCCAATACAGGAAGGATCACCAGTCCATCACAGGGCTGATCACCAGTCCATCAGAGGGAGGATCACCAGTCCATCACAGGGCTGATCACCAGTCCATCACAGGGAGGATCACCAGTCCATCACAGGGCTGATCACCAGTCCATCAAAGGGAGGATCACCAGTCCATCAGAGGGAGGATCACCAGTCCATCACAGGGAGGATCACCAGTCCATCGAGGGCTGATCACCAGTCCATCAGAGGGAGGATCACCAGTCCATCACAGGGAGGATGACCAGTCCATCACAGGGCTGATCACCAGTCCATCACAGGGCTGATCACCAGTCCATCAGAGGGAGGATCATCAGTCCATCACAGGGAGGATCACCAGTCCATCGAGGGCTGATCACCAGTCCATCAGAGGGAGGATCACCAGTCCATCACAGGGAGGATGACCAGTCCATCACAGGGCTGATCACCAGTCCATCACAGGGAGGATCACCAGTCCATCACAGGGAGGATCACCAATCCATCACAGGGAGGATCACCAGTCCATCACAGGCCTGATCACCAGTCCATCAGAGGGAGGATCACCAATCCATCACAGGGAGGATCACCAGTCCATCACAGGCCTGATCACCAGTCCATCAGAGGGAGGATCACCAGTCCATCACAAGGAGGATCACCTCCATCACAGGGCTGATCACCAGTCCATCAAAGGGAGGATCACCAGTCCATCACATGGCTGATCACCAGTCCATCACAGGTCTGTTAACCAGTCCAACACAAGGCTGATCACCAGTCCATCACAGGGCTCATCACCAGTCCATCACAGGAAGGATCACCAATTCATTACAGGGAGGATCACCAGTCCATCACAGGGCTCATCACCAGTCCATCACAGGGCTCATCACCAGTCCATCACAGGAAGGATCACCAGTCCATCACAGGGAGGATCACCAGTCCATCAGAGGGAGGATCACCAGTCCATCACAGGGAGGATCAACAGTCCATCACAGGGAGGATCACCAATCCATCACAGGGAGGATCACCAGTCCATCACAAGGAGGATCACCAGTCCATCACAGGGCTGATCACCAGTCCATCAGAGGGAGGATCATCAGTCCATCACAGGGAGGATCACCAGTCCATCGAGGGCTGATCACCAGTCCATCAGAGGGAGGATCACCAGTCCATCACAGGGAGGATGACCAGTCCATCACAGGGCTGATCACCAGTCCATCACAGGGAGGATCACCAGTCCATCACAGGGAGGATCACCAATCCATCACAGGGAGGATCACCAGTCCATCACAGGCCTGATCACCAGTCCATCAGAGGGAGGATCACCAGTCCATCACAAGGAGGATCACCTCCATCACAGGGCTGATCACCAGTCCATCAAAGGGAGGATCACCAGTCCATCACATGGCTGATAACCAGTCCATCAAAGGGACTATAACCAGTCCATCAAAGGGATGATCACCAGTACATCAAAGGGAGGATCAACCGTCCATCACAGGGCTGATAACCAGCCCATCAAAGGGAGGATCACCAGTCCGTCAAAGGGAGGATCACCAGTCCATCACAGGGCTGATCACCAGTCCATCACAGGTCTGTTAACCAGTCCAACACAAGGCTGATCACCAGTCCATCACAGGGCTCATCACCAGTCCATCACAGGAAGGATCACCAATTCATTACAGGGAGGATCACCAGTCCATCACAGGGCTCATCACCAGTCCATCACAGGGCTCATCACCAGTCCATCACAGGAAGGATCACCAGTCCATCACAGGGAGGATCACCAGTCCATCAGAGGGAGGATCACCAGTCCATCACAGGGCTGATCACCAGTCCATCAGAGGGAGGATCATCAGTCCATCACAGGGAGGATCACCAGTCCATCACAGGGCTGATCACCAGTCCATCAAAGGGAGGATCACCAGTCCATCACATGGCTGATAACCAGTCCATCACAGGGGCTATAACCAGTCCATCAAAGGGAGGATCACCAGTCCATCAAAGGGAGGACCACCAGTCCATCACAGGGCTGGTAACCAGCCCATCAAAGGGAGGATCACCAGTCCATCAAAGGGAGGATCACCAGTCCAACACAGGGCTCATCACCGGTCCAACACAGGGCTGATCACCAGTCCAACACAGGGAGGATCACCAGTCCAACACAGGGCTGATCACCAGTCCATCACAGGGCTCATCACCAGTCCATCACAGGAAGGATCACCAGTCCATCACAGGGAGGATCACCCGTCCATCACAGGGAGGATCACCAATCCATCACAGGGAGGATCACCAGTCCATCACAGGGATGATCACCAGTCCATCAGAGGGAGGATCACCAGTCCATCACAAGGAGGATTACCAGTCCATCACAGGGCTCATCACCAGTCCATCAAAGGGAGGATCACCAGTCCATCACAGAGAGGATCACCAGTCCATCATAGGGCTGATCACCAGTCCATCAGAGGGAGGATCACCAGTCCATCACAGGGAGGATCACCAGTACATCACAGGGCTGATCACCAGTCCATCACAGGGAGGATCACCAGTCCATCACAGGGAGGATCACCAATCCATCACAGGGAGGATCACCAGTCCATCACAGGCCTGATCACCAGTCCATCAGAGGGAGGATCACCAGTCCATCACAAGGAGGATCACCTCCATCACAGGGCTGATCACCAGTCCATCAAAGGGAGGATCACCAGTCCATCACATGGCTGATAACCAGTCCATCAAAGGGGCTATAACCAGTCCATCAAAGGGATGATCACCAGTACATCAAAGGGAGGATCAACCGTCCATCACAGGGCTGATAACCAGCCCATCAAAGGGAGGATCACCAGTCCGTCAAAGGGAGGATCACCAGTCCATCACAGTGCTGATCACCAGTCCATCACAGGGAGGATCACCAGTCCATCACAGGGAGGATCACCAATCCAGCACAGGGAGGATCACCAGTCCATCACAGGGCTGATCACCAGTCCATCAGAGGGAGGATCACCAGTCCATAACAAGGAGGATCACCAATCCAGCACAGGGAGGATCACCAGTCCATCACAGGGCTGATCACCAGTCCATCAGAGGGAGGATCACCAGTCCATAACAAGGAGGATCACCAGTCCATCACAGGGCTGATCACCAGTCCATCAAAGGGAGGATCACCAGTCCATCACATGGCTGATAACCAGTCCATCAAAGGGGCTATAACCAGTCCATCAAAGGGATGATCACCAGTCCATCAAAGGGAGGATCACCAGTCCATCACAGGGAGGATCACCAGTCCATCATAGGGCTGATAACCGGTCCATCAGAGGGAGGATCACCAGTCCATCACAGGGAGGATCACCAGTCCATCATAGGGCTGATAACCGGTCCATCAGAGGGAGGATCACCAGTCCATCACAGGGAGGATCAACAGTCCATCACAGGGCTGATCACCAGTCCATCACAGGGAGGATCACCAGTCCATCACAGGGAGGATCACCAATCCATCACAGGGAGGATCACCAGTCCATCACAGGGCTGATCACCAGTCCATCAGAGGGAGGATCACCAGTCCATCACAAGGAGGATCACCAGTCCATCAAAGGGAGGATCACCAGTCCATCACATGGCTGATAACCAGTCCATCAAAGGGGCTATAACCAGTCCATCAAAGGGAGGATCACCAGTCCATCAAAGGGAGGATCACCAGTCCATCACAGGGCTGATAACCAGCACATCAAAGGGAGGATCACCAGTCCATCAAAGGGAGGATCACCAGTCCAACACAGGGCTCATCACCGGTCCAACACAGGGCTGATCACCAGTCCAACACAGAGAGGATCACCAGTCTAACACAGGGCTGATCACCAGTCCATCACCGGGAGGATCACCAGTCCATCGATGGGCTGATCACCAGTCCATCAATGGGAGGATCACCAGTCCATCACAGGGGCTATAACCAGTCCATCAAAGGGAGGATCACCAGTCCATCAAAGGGAGGATCACCAGTCCATCACAGGGCTGGTAACCAGCCCATCAAAGGGAGGATCACCAGTCCATCAGAGGGAGGATCACCAGTCCATCACAGGGAGGATCACCAGTCCATCACAGGGCTGATCACCAGTCCATCACAGGGAGGATCACCAGTCCATCACAGGGAGGATCACCAATCCATCACAGGGAGGATCACCAGTCCATCACAGGCCTGATCACCAGTCCATCAGAGGGAGGATCACCAGTCCATCACAAGGAGGATCACCTCCATCACAGGGCTGATCACCAGTCCATCAAAGGGAGGATCACCAGTCCATCACATGGCTGATAACCAGATCATCAAAGGGGCTATAACCAGTCCATCAAAGGGATGATCACCAGTCCATCAAAGGGAGGATCACCAGTCCATCACAGGGAGGATCACCAGTCCATCATAGGGCTGATAACCGGTCCATCAGAGGGATGATCACCAGTACATCAAAGGGAGGATCACCTCCATCACAGGGCTGATCACCAGTCCATCAAAGGGAGGATCACCAGTCCATCACATGGCTGATAACCAGTCCATCAAAGGGGCTATAACCAGTCCATCAAAGGGATGATCACCAGTACATCAAAGGGAGGATCAACCGTCCATCACAGGGCTGATAACCAGCCCATCAAAGGGAGGATCACCAGTCCGTCAAAGGGAGGATCACCAGTCCATCACAGTGCTGATCACCAGTCCATCACAGGGAGGATCACCAGTCCATCACAGGGAGGATCACCAATCCAGCACAGGGAGGATCACCAGTCCATCACAGGGCTGATCACCAGTCCATCAGAGGGAGGATCACCAGTCCATAACAAGGAGGATCACCAATCCAGCACAGGGAGGATCACCAGTCCATCACAGGGCTGATCACCAGTCCATCAGAGGGAGGATCACCAGTCCATAACAAGGAGGATCACCAGTCCATCACAGGGCTGATCACCAGTCCATCAAAGGGAGGATCACCAGTCCATCACATGGCTGATAACCAGTCCATCAAAGGGGCTATAACCAGTCCATCAAAGGGATGATCACCAGTCCATCAAAGGGAGGATCACCAGTCCATCACAGGGAGGATCACCAGTCCATCATAGGGCTGATAACCGGTCCATCAGAGGGAGGATCACCAGTCCATCACAGGGAGGATCACCAGTCCATCATAGGGCTGATAACCGGTCCATCAGAGGGAGGATCACCAGTCCATCACAGGGAGGATCAACAGTCCATCACAGGGCTGATCACCAGTCCATCACAGGGAGGATCACCAGTCCATCACAGGGAGGATCACCAATCCATCACAGGGAGGATCACCAGTCCATCACAGGGCTGATCACCAGTCCATCAGAGGGAGGATCACCAGTCCATCACAAGGAGGATCACCAGTCCATCAAAGGGAGGATCACCAGTCCATCACATGGCTGATAACCAGTCCATCAAAGGGGCTATAACCAGTCCATCAAAGGGAGGATCACCAGTCCATCAAAGGGAGGATCACCAGTCCATCACAGGGCTGATAACCAGCACATCAAAGGGAGGATCACCAGTCCATCAAAGGGAGGATCACCAGTCCAACACAGGGCTCATCACCGGTCCAACACAGGGCTGATCACCAGTCCAACACAGAGAGGATCACCAGTCTAACACAGGGCTGATCACCAGTCCATCACCGGGAGGATCACCAGTCCATCGATGGGCTGATCACCAGTCCATCAATGGGAGGATCACCAGTCCATCACAGGGGCTATAACCAGTCCATCAAAGGGAGGATCACCAGTCCATCAAAGGGAGGATCACCAGTCCATCACAGGGCTGGTAACCAGCCCATCAAAGGGAGGATCACCAGTCCATCAGAGGGAGGATCACCAGTCCATCACAGGGAGGATCACCAGTCCATCACAGGGCTGATCACCAGTCCATCACAGGGAGGATCACCAGTCCATCACAGGGAGGATCACCAATCCATCACAGGGAGGATCACCAGTCCATCACAGGCCTGATCACCAGTCCATCAGAGGGAGGATCACCAGTCCATCACAAGGAGGATCACCTCCATCACAGGGCTGATCACCAGTCCATCAAAGGGAGGATCACCAGTCCATCACATGGCTGATAACCAGATCATCAAAGGGGCTATAACCAGTCCATCAAAGGGATGATCACCAGTACATCAAAGGGAGGATCACCCGTCCATCACAGGGCTGATAACCAGCCCATCAAAGGGAGGATCACCAGTCCTTCAAAGGGAGGATCACCAGTCCATCACAGGGCTGATCACCAGTCCATCACAGGTCTGTTAACCAGTCCACCACAGGGCTCATCACCAGTCCATCACAGGAAGGATCACCATTTCATTACAGGGAGGATCACCAGTCCATCACAGGGCTCATCACCAGTCCATCACAGGTCTGATCACCAGTCCAACACAGGGCTGATCACCAGTCCATCACAGGGCTCATCACCAGTCCATCACAGGTCTGATCACCAGTCCAACACAGGTCTGATCACCAGTCCAATACAGGAAGGATCACCAGTCCATCACAGGGCTGATCACCAGTCCATCAGAGGGAGGATCACCAGTCCATCACAGGGCTGATCACCAGTCCATCACAGGGAGGATCACCAGTCCATCACAGGGCTGATCACCATTCCATCAAAGGGAGGATCACCAGTCCATCAGAGGGAGGATCACCAGTCCATCACAGGGAGGATCACCAGTCCATCACAGGGCTGATCACCAGTCCATCACAGTGAGGATCACCAGTCCATCACAGGGAGGATCACCAATCCAGCACAGGGAGGATCACCAGTCCATCACAGGGCTGATCACCAGTCCATCAAAGGGAGGATCACCAGTCCATCACAGGGCTGATCACCAGTCCATCAGAGGGAGGATCCCCAGTCCATCAAAAGGAGGATCACCAGTCCATCACAGGGCTGAAAACCAGTCCATAAAAGGGAGGATCACCAATCCATCACATGGCTGATAACCAGTCCATCGAAGGGGTTATAACCAGTCCATCAAAGGGATGATCACCAGTCCATCAAAGGGAGGATCACCAGTCCATCACAGAGAGGATCACCAGTCCATCATAGGGCTGATCACCATTCCATCAGAGGGAGGATCACCAGTCCATCACAGGGAGGATCACCAGTCCATCACAGGGAGAATCACCAGTCCATCACAGGGCTGGTAACCAGCCCATCAAAGGGAGGATCACCAGTCCATCAAAGGGAGGATAACCAGTCCAACACAGGGCTCATCACCGGTCCAACACAGAGCTGATCACCAGTCCATCACCGGGAGGATCACCAGTCCATCACAGGGCTGATCACCAGTCCAACACAGTTCTGATCACCAGTCCATCACAGGGCTCATCACCAGTCCATCACAGGAAGGATCACCAGTCCATCACAGGGAGGATCACCAGTCCATCAGAGGGAGGATCACCAGTCCATCACAGGGAGGATCACCAGTCCATCACAGGGCTCATCACCAGTCCATCACAGGAAGGATCACCAGTCCATCACAGGGAGGATCACCCGTCCATCACAGGGAGGATCACCAATCCATCACAGGGAGGATCACCAGTCCATCACAGGGCTGATCACCAGTCCATCACAGGGAGGATCACCAGTCCATCACAGGGATGATCACCAGTCCATCAAAGGGAGGATCACCAGTCCATCACAAGGAGGATTACCAGTCCATCACAGGGCTCATCACCAGTCCATCAAAGGGAGGATCACCAGTCCATCACAGAGAGGATCACCAGTCCATCATAGGGCTGATCACCAGTCCATCAGAGGGAGGATCACCAGTCCATCACAGGGAGGATCACCAGTCCATCACAGGGCTGATCACCAGTCCATCACAGGGAGGATCACCAGTCCATCACAGGGAGGATCACCAATCCATCACAGGGAGGATCACCAGTCCATCACAGGCCTGATCACCAGTCCATCAGAGGGAGGATCACCAGTCCATCACAAGGAGGATCACCTCCATCACAGGGCTGATCACCAGTCCATCAAAGGGAGGATCACCAGTCCATCACATGGCTGATAACCAGTCCATCAAAGGGGCTATAACCAGTCCATCAAAGGGATGATCACCAGTACATCAAAGGGAGGATCAACCGTCCATCACAGGGCTGATAACCAGCCCATCAAAGGGAGGATCACCAGTCCGTCAAAGGGAGGATCACCAGTCCATCACAGTGCTGATCACCAGTCCATCACAGGGAGGATCACCAGTCCATCACAGGGAGGATCACCAATCCAGCACAGGGAGGATCACCAGTCCATCACAGGGCTGATCACCAGTCCATCAGAGGGAGGATCACCAGTCCATAACAAGGAGGATCACCAATCCAGCACAGGGAGGATCACCAGTCCATCACAGGGCTGATCACCAGTCCATCACAGGTCTGTTAACCAGTCCAACACAAGGCTGATCACCAGTCCATCACAGGGCTCATCACCAGTCCATCACAGGAAGGATCACCAATTCATTACAGGGAGGATCACCAGTCCATCACAGGGCTCATCACCAGTCCATCACAGGGCTCATCACCAGTCCATCACAGGAAGGATCACCAGTCCATCACAGGGAGGATCACCAGTCCATCAGAGGGAGGATCACCAGTCCATCACAGGGAGGATCAACAGTCCATCACAGGGAGGATCACCAATCCATCACAGGGAGGATCACCAGTCCATCACAAGGAGGATCACCAGTCCATCACCGGGCTGATCACCAGTCCATCAAAGGGAGGATCACCAATCCATCACAGGGAGGATCACCAGTCCATCACAGGGCTGATCACCAGTCCATCAGAGGGAGGATCATCAGTCCATCACAGGGAGGATCACCAGTCCATCACAGGGCTGATCACCAGTCCATCAAAGGGAGGATCACCAGTCCATCACATGGCTGATCACCAGTCCATCACAGGGAGGATCACCAGTCCATCACAGGGAGGATCACCAATCCATCACAGGGAGGATCACCAGTCCATCACAGGCCTGATCACCAGTCCATCAGAGGGAGGATCACCAGTCCATCACAAGGAGGATCACCTCCATCACAGGGCTGATCACCAGTCCATCAAAGGGAGGATCACCAGTCCATCACATGGCTGATAACCAGTCCATCAAAGGGGCTATAACCAGTCCATCAAAGGGATGATCACCAGTACATCAAAGGGAGGATCAACCGTCCATCACAGGGCTGATAACCAGCCCATCAAAGGGAGGATCACCAGTCCGTCAAAGGGAGGATCACCAGTCCATCACAGTGCTGATCACCAGTCCATCACAGGGAGGATCACCAGTCCATCACAGGGAGGATCACCAATCCAGCACAGGGAGGATCACCAGTCCATCACAGGGCTGATCACCAGTCCATCAGAGGGAGGATCACCAGTCCATAACAAGGAGGATCACCAATCCAGCACAGGGAGGATCACCAGTCCATCACAGGGCTGATCACCAGTCCATCAGAGGGAGGATCACCAGTCCATAACAAGGAGGATCACCAGTCCATCACAGGGCTGATCACCAGTCCATCAAAGGGAGGATCACCAGTCCATCACATGGCTGATAACCAGTCCATCAAAGGGGCTATAACCAGTCCATCAAAGGGATGATCACCAGTCCATCAAAGGGAGGATCACCAGTCCATCACAGGGAGGATCACCAGTCCATCACAGGGGCTATAACCAGTCCATCAAAGGGAGGATCACCAGTCCATCAAAGGGAGGATCACCAGTCCATCACAGGGCTGGTAACCAGCCCATCAAAGGGAGGATCACCAGTCCATCAGAGGGAGGATCACCAGTCCATCACAGGGAGGATCACCAGTCCATCACAGGGCTGATCACCAGTCCATCACAGGGAGGATCACCAGTCCATCACAGGGAGGATCACCAATCCATCACAGGGAGGATCACCAGTCCATCACAGGCCTGATCACCAGTCCATCAGAGGGAGGATCACCAGTCCATCACAAGGAGGATCACCTCCATCACAGGGCTGATCACCAGTCCATCAAAGGGAGGATCACCAGTCCATCACATGGCTGATAACCAGATCATCAAAGGGGCTATAACCAGTCCATCAAAGGGATGATCACCAGTACATCAAAGGGAGGATCACCCGTCCATCACAGGGCTGATAACCAGCCCATCAAAGGGAGGATCACCAGTCCGTCAAAGGGAGGATCACCAGTCCATCACAGGGCTGATCACCAGTCCATCACAGGTCTGTTAACCAGTCCACCACAGGGCTCATCACCAGTCCATCACAGGAAGGATCACCATTTCATTACAGGGAGGATCACCAGTCCATCACAGGGCTCATCACCAGTCCATCACAGGTCTGATCACCAGTCCAACACAGGGCTGATCACCAGTCCATCACAGGGCTCATCACCAGTCCATCACAGGTCTGATCACCAGTCCAACACAGGTCTGATCACCAGTCCAATACAGGAAGGATCACCAGTCCATCACAGGGCTGATCACCAGTCCATCAGAGGGAGGATCACCAGTCCATCACAGGGCTGATCACCAGTCCATCACAGGGAGGATCACCAGTCCATCACAGGGCTGATCACCAGTCCATCAAAGGGAGGATCACCAGTCCATCAGAGGGAGGATCACCAGTCCATCACAGGGAGGATCACCAGTCCATCGAGGGCTGATCACCAGTCCATCAGAGGGAGGATCACCAGTCCATCACAGGGAGGATGACCAGTCCATCACAGGGCTGATCACCAGTCCATCACAGGGCTGATCACCAGTCCATCAGAGGGAGGATCATCAGTCCATCACAGGGAGGATCACCAGTCCATCGAGGGCTGATCACCAGTCCATCAGAGGGAGGATCACCAGTCCATCACAGGGAGGATGACCAGTCCATCACAGGGCTGATCACCAGTCCATCACAGGGAGGATCACCAGTCCATCACAGGGAGGATCACCAATCCATCACAGGGAGGATCACCAGTCCATCACAGGCCTGATCACCAGTCCATCAGAGGGAGGATCACCAATCCATCACAGGGAGGATCACCAGTCCATCACAGGCCTGATCACCAGTCCATCAGAGGGAGGATCACCAGTCCATCACAAGGAGGATCACCTCCATCACAGGGCTGATCACCAGTCCATCAAAGGGAGGATCACCAGTCCATCACATGGCTGATCACCAGTCCATCACAGGTCTGTTAACCAGTCCAACACAAGGCTGATCACCAGTCCATCACAGGGCTCATCACCAGTCCATCACAGGAAGGATCACCAATTCATTACAGGGAGGATCACCAGTCCATCACAGGGCTCATCACCAGTCCATCACAGGGCTCATCACCAGTCCATCACAGGAAGGATCACCAGTCCATCACAGGGAGGATCACCAGTCCATCAGAGGGAGGATCACCAGTCCATCACAGGGAGGATCAACAGTCCATCACAGGGAGGATCACCAATCCATCACAGGGAGGATCACCAGTCCATCACAAGGAGGATCACCAGTCCATCACAGGGCTGATCACCAGTCCATCAGAGGGAGGATCATCAGTCCATCACAGGGAGGATCACCAGTCCATCGAGGGCTGATCACCAGTCCATCAGAGGGAGGATCACCAGTCCATCACAGGGAGGATGACCAGTCCATCACAGGGCTGATCACCAGTCCATCACAGGGAGGATCACCAGTCCATCACAGGGAGGATCACCAATCCATCACAGGGAGGATCACCAGTCCATCACAGGCCTGATCACCAGTCCATCAGAGGGAGGATCACCAGTCCATCACAAGGAGGATCACCTCCATCACAGGGCTGATCACCAGTCCATCAAAGGGAGGATCACCAGTCCATCACATGGCTGATAACCAGTCCATCAAAGGGACTATAACCAGTCCATCAAAGGGATGATCACCAGTACATCAAAAGGAGGATCAACCGTCCATCACAGGGCTGATAACCAGCCCATCAAAGGGAGGATCACCAGTCCGTCAAAGGGAGGATCACCAGTCCATCACAGGGCTGATCACCAGTCCATCACAGGTCTGTTAACCAGTCCAACACAAGGCTGATCACCAGTCCATCACAGGGCTCATCACCAGTCCATCACAGGAAGGATCACCAATTCATTACAGGGAGGATCACCAGTCCATCACAGGGCTCATCACCAGTCCATCACAGGGCTCATCACCAGTCCATCACAGGAAGGATCACCAGTCCATCACAGGGAGGATCACCAGTCCATCAGAGGGAGGATCACCAGTCCATCACAGGGAGGATCAACAGTCCATCACAGGGAGGATCACCAATCCATCACAGGGAGGATCACCAGTCCATCACAAGGAGGATCACCAGTCCATCACCGGGCTGATCACCAGTCCATCAAAGGGAGGATCACCAATCCATCACAGGGAGGATCACCAGTCCATCACAGGGCTGATCACCAGTCCATCAGAGGGAGGATCATCAGTCCATCACAGGGAGGATCACCAGTCCATCACAGGGCTGATCACCAGTCCATCAAAGGGAGGATCACCAGTCCATCACATGGCTGATCACCAGTCCATCACAGGGAGGATCACCAGTCCATCACAGGGAGGATCACCAATCCATCACAGGGAGGATCACCAGTCCATCACAGGCCTGATCACCAGTCCATCAGAGGGAGGATCACCAGTCCATCACAAGGAGGATCACCTCCATCACAGGGCTGATCACCAGTCCATCAAAGGGAGGATCACCAGTCCATCACATGGCTGATAACCAGTCCATCAAAGGGGCTATAACCAGTCCATCAAAGGGATGATCACCAGTACATCAAAGGGAGGATCAACCGTCCATCACAGGGCTGATAACCAGCCCATCAAAGGGAGGATCACCAGTCCGTCAAAGGGAGGATCACCAGTCCATCACAGTGCTGATCACCAGTCCATCACAGGGAGGATCACCAGTCCATCACAGGGAGGATCACCAATCCAGCACAGGGAGGATCACCAGTCCATCACAGGGCTGATCACCAGTCCATCAGAGGGAGGATCACCAGTCCATAACAAGGAGGATCACCAATCCAGCACAGGGAGGATCACCAGTCCATCACAGGGCTGATCACCAGTCCATCAGAGGGAGGATCACCAGTCCATAACAAGGAGGATCACCAGTCCATCACAGGGCTGATCACCAGTCCATCAAAGGGAGGATCACCAGTCCATCACATGGCTGATAACCAGTCCATCAAAGGGGCTATAACCAGTCCATCAAAGGGATGATCACCAGTCCATCAAAGGGAGGATCACCAGTCCATCACAGGGAGGATCACCAGTCCATCATAGGGCTGATAACCGGTCCATCAGAGGGAGGATCACCAGTCCATCACAGGGAGGATCACCAGTCCATCATAGGGCTGATAACCGGTCCATCAGAGGGAGGATCACCAGTCCATCACAGGGAGGATCAACAGTCCATCACAGGGCTGATCACCAGTCCATCACAGGGAGGATCACCAGTCCATCACAGGGAGGATCACCAATCCATCACAGGGAGGATCACCAGTCCATCACAGGGCTGATCACCAGTCCATCAGAGGGAGGATCACCAGTCCATCACAAGGAGGATCACCAGTCCATCAAAGGGAGGATCACCAGTCCATCACATGGCTGATAACCAGTCCATCAAAGGGGCTATAACCAGTCCATCAAAGGGAGGATCACCAGTCCATCAAAGGGAGGATCACCAGTCCATCACAGGGCTGATAACCAGCACATCAAAGGGAGGATCACCAGTCCATCAAAGGGAGGATCACCAGTCCAACACAGGGCTCATCACCGGTCCAACACAGGGCTGATCACCAGTCCAACACAGAGAGGATCACCAGTCTAACACAGGGCTGATCACCAGTCCATCACCGGGAGGATCACCAGTCCATCGATGGGCTGATCACCAGTCCATCAATGGGAGGATCACCAGTCCATCACATGGCTGATAACCAGTCCATCACAGGGGCTATAACCAGTCCATCAAAGGGAGGATCACCAGTCCATCAAAGGGAGGATCACCAGTCCATCACAGGGCTGGTAACCAGCCCATCAAAGGGAGGATCACCAGTCCATCAGAGGGAGGATCACCAGTCCATCACAGGGAGGATCACCAGTCCATCACAGGGCTGATCACCAGTCCATCACAGGGAGGATCACCAGTCCATCACAGGGAGGATCACCAATCCATCACAGGGAGGATCACCAGTCCATCACAGGCCTGATCACCAGTCCATCAGAGGGAGGATCACCAGTCCATCACAAGGAGGATCACCTCCATCACAGGGCTGATCACCAGTCCATCAAAGGGAGGATCACCAGTCCATCACATGGCTGATAACCAGATCATCAAAGGGGCTATAACCAGTCCATCAAAGGGATGATCACCAGTACATCAAAGGGAGGATCACCCGTCCATCACAGGGCTGATAACCAGCCCATCAAAGGGAGGATCACCAGTCCGTCAAAGGGAGGATCACCAGTCCATCACAGGGCTGATCACCAGTCCATCACAGGTCTGTTAACCAGTCCACCACAGGGCTCATCACCAGTCCATCACAGGAAGGATCACCATTTCATTACAGGGAGGATCACCAGTCCATCACAGGGCTCATCACCAGTCCATCACAGGTCTGATCACCAGTCCAACACAGGGCTGATCACCAGTCCATCACAGGGCTCATCACCAGTCCATCACAGGTCTGATCACCAGTCCAACACAGGTCTGATCACCAGTCCAATACAGGAAGGATCACCAGTCCATCACAGGGCTGATCACCAGTCCATCAGAGGGAGGATCACCAGTCCATCACAGGGCTGATCACCAGTCCATCACAGGGAGGATCACCAGTCCATCACAGGGCTGATCACCAGTCCATCAAAGGGAGGATCACCAGTCCATCAGAGGGAGGATCACCAGTCCATCACAGGGAGGATCACCAGTCCATCGAGGGCTGATCACCAGTCCATCAGAGGGAGGATCACCAGTCCATCACAGGGAGGATGACCAGTCCATCACAGGGCTGATCACCAGTCCATCACAGGGCTGATCACCAGTCCATCAGAGGGAGGATCATCAGTCCATCACAGGGAGGATCACCAGTCCATCGAGGGCTGATCACCAGTCCATCAGAGGGAGGATCACCAGTCCATCACAGGGAGGATGACCAGTCCATCACAGGGCTGATCACCAGTCCATCACAGGGAGGATCACCAGTCCATCACAGGGAGGATCACCAATCCATCACAGGGAGGATCACCAGTCCATCACAGGCCTGATCACCAGTCCATCAGAGGGGGGATCACCAATCCATCACAGGGAGGATCACCAGTCCATCACAGGCCTGATCACCAGTCCATCAGAGGGAGGATCACCAGTCCATCACAAGGAGGATCACCTCCATCACAGGGCTGATCACCAGTCCATCAAAGGGAGGATCACCAGTCCATCACATGGCTGATCACCAGTCCATCACAGGTCTGTTAACCAGTCCAACACAAGGCTGATCACCAGTCCATCACAGGGCTCATCACCAGTCCATCACAGGAAGGATCACCAATTCATTACAGGGAGGATCACCAGTCCATCACAGGGCTCATCACCAGTCCATCACAGGGCTCATCACCAGTCCATCACAGGAAGGATCACCAGTCCATCACAGGGAGGATCACCAGTCCATCAGAGGGAGGATCACCAGTCCATCACAGGGAGGATCAACAGTCCATCACAGGGAGGATCACCAATCCATCACAGGGAGGATCACCAGTCCATCACAAGGAGGATCACCAGTCCATCACATGGCTGATCACCAGTCCATCAGAGGGAGGATCATCAGTCCATCACAGGGAGGATCACCAGTCCATCGAGGGCTGATCACCAGTCCATCAGAGGGAGGATCACCAGTCCATCACAGGGAGGATCACCAGTCCATCACAGGGCTGATCACCAGTCCATCACAGGGAGGATCACCAGTCCATCACAGGGAGGATCACCAATCCATCACAGGGAGGATCACCAGTCCATCACAGGCCTGATCACCAGTCCATCAGAGGGAGGATCACCAGTCCATCACAAGGAGGATCACCTCCATCACAGGGCTGATCACCAGTCCATCAAAGGGAGGATCACCAGTCCATCACATGGCTGATAACCAGTCCATCAAAGGGACTATAACCAGTCCATCAAAGGGATGATCACCAGTACATCAAAGGGAGGATCAACCGTCCATCACAGGGCTGATAACCAGCCCATCAAAGGGAGGATCACCAGTCCGTCAAAGGGAGGATCACCAGTCCATCACAGGGCTGATCACCAGTCCATCACAGGTCTGTTAACCAGTCCAACACAAGGCTGATCACCAGTCCATCACAGGGCTCATCACCAGTCCATCACAGGAAGGATCACCAATTCATTACAGGGAGGATCACCAGTCCATCACAGGGCTCATCACCAGTCCATCACAGGGCTCATCACCAGTCCATCACAGGAAGGATCACCAGTCCATCACAGGGAGGATCACCAGTCCATCAGAGGGAGGATCACCAGTCCATCACAGGGCTGATCACCAGTCCATCAGAGGGAGGATCATCAGTCCATCACAGGGAGGATCACCAGTCCATCACAGGGCTGATCACCAGTCCATCAAAGGGAGGATCACCAGTCCATCACATGGCTGATAACCAGTCCATCACAGGGGCTATAACCAGTCCATCAAAGGGAGGATCACCAGTCCATCAAAGGGAGGACCACCAGTCCATCACAGGGCTGGTAACCAGCCCATCAAAGGGAGGATCACCAGTCCATCAAAGGGAGGATCACCAGTCCAACACAGGGCTCATCACCGGTCCAACACAGGGCTGATCACCAGTCCAACACAGGGAGGATCACCAGTCCAACACAGGGCTGATCACCAGTCCATCACAGGGCTCATCACCAGTCCATCACAGGAAGGATCACCAGTCCATCACAGGGAGGATCACCCGTCCATCACAGGGAGGATCACCAATCCATCACAGGGAGGATCACCAGTCCATCACAGGGATGATCACCAGTCCATCAGAGGGAGGATCACCAGTCCATCACAAGGAGGATTACCAGTCCATCACAGGGCTCATCACCAGTCCATCAAAGGGAGGATCACCAGTCCATCACAGAGAGGATCACCAGTCCATCATAGGGCTGATCACCAGTCCATCAGAGGGAGGATCACCAGTCCATCACAGGGAGGATCACCAGTCCATCACAGGGCTGATCACCAGTCCATCACAGGGAGGATCACCAGTCCATCACAGGGAGGATCACCAATCCATCACAGGGAGGATCACCAGTCCATCACAGGCCTGATCACCAGTCCATCAGAGGGAGGATCACCAGTCCATCACAAGGAGGATCACCTCCATCACAGGGCTGATCACCAGTCCATCAAAGGGAGGATCACCAGTCCATCACATGGCTGATAACCAGTCCATCAAAGGGGCTATAACCAGTCCATCAAAGGGATGATCACCAGTACATCAAAGGGAGGATCAACCGTCCATCACAGGGCTGATAACCAGCCCATCAAAGGGAGGATCACCAGTCCGTCAAAGGGAGGATCACCAGTCCATCACAGTGCTGATCACCAGTCCATCACAGGGAGGATCACCAGTCCATCACAGGGAGGATCACCAATCCAGCACAGGGAGGATCACCAGTCCATCACAGGGCTGATCACCAGTCCATCAGAGGGAGGATCACCAGTCCATAACAAGGAGGATCACCAATCCAGCACAGGGAGGATCACCAGTCCATCACAGGGCTGATCACCAGTCCATCAGAGGGAGGATCACCAGTCCATAACAAGGAGGATCACCAGTCCATCACAGGGCTGATCACCAGTCCATCAAAGGGAGGATCACCAGTCCATCACATGGCTGATAACCAGTCCATCAAAGGGGCTATAACCAGTCCATCAAAGGGATGATCACCAGTCCATCAAAGGGAGGATCACCAGTCCATCACAGGGAGGATCACCAGTCCATCATAGGGCTGATAACCGGTCCATCAGAGGGAGGATCACCAGTCCATCACAGGGAGGATCACCAGTCCATCATAGGGCTGATAACCGGTCCATCAGAGGGAGGATCACCAGTCCATCACAGGGAGGATCAACAGTCCATCACAGGGCTGATCACCAGTCCATCACAGGGAGGATCACCAGTCCATCACAGGGAGGATCACCAATCCATCACAGGGAGGATCACCAGTCCATCACAGGGCTGATCACCAGTCCATCAGAGGGAGGATCACCAGTCCATCACAAGGAGGATCACCAGTCCATCAAAGGGAGGATCACCAGTCCATCACATGGCTGATAACCAGTCCATCAAAGGGGCTATAACCAGTCCATCAAAGGGAGGATCACCAGTCCATCAAAGGGAGGATCACCAGTCCATCACAGGGCTGATAACCAGCACATCAAAGGGAGGATCACCAGTCCATCAAAGGGAGGATCACCAGTCCAACACAGGGCTCATCACCGGTCCAACACAGGGCTGATCACCAGTCCAACACAGAGAGGATCACCAGTCTAACACAGGGCTGATCACCAGTCCATCACCGGGAGGATCACCAGTCCATCGATGGGCTGATCACCAGTCCATCAATGGGAGGATCACCAGTCCATCACAGGGGCTATAACCAGTCCATCAAAGGGAGGATCACCAGTCCATCAAAGGGAGGATCACCAGTCCATCACAGGGCTGGTAACCAGCCCATCAAAGGGAGGATCACCAGTCCATCAGAGGGAGGATCACCAGTCCATCACAGGGAGGATCACCAGTCCATCACAGGGCTGATCACCAGTCCATCACAGGGAGGATCACCAGTCCATCACAGGGAGGATCACCAATCCATCACAGGGAGGATCACCAGTCCATCACAGGCCTGATCACCAGTCCATCAGAGGGAGGATCACCAGTCCATCACAAGGAGGATCACCTCCATCACAGGGCTGATCACCAGTCCATCAAAGGGAGGATCACCAGTCCATCACATGGCTGATAACCAGATCATCAAAGGGGCTATAACCAGTCCATCAAAGGGATGATCACCAGTACATCAAAGGGAGGATCACCCGTCCATCACAGGGCTGATAACCAGCCCATCAAAGGGAGGATCACCAGTCCTTCAAAGGGAGGATCACCAGTCCATCACAGGGCTGATCACCAGTCCATCACAGGTCTGTTAACCAGTCCACCACAGGGCTCATCACCAGTCCATCACAGGAAGGATCACCATTTCATTACAGGGAGGATCACCAGTCCATCACAGGGCTCATCACCAGTCCATCACAGGTCTGATCACCAGTCCAACACAGGGCTGATCACCAGTCCATCACAGGGCTCATCACCAGTCCATCACAGGTCTGATCACCAGTCCAACACAGGTCTGATCACCAGTCCAATACAGGAAGGATCACCAGTCCATCACAGGGCTGATCACCAGTCCATCAGAGGGAGGATCACCAGTCCATCACAGGGCTGATCACCAGTCCATCACAGGGAGGATCACCAGTCCATCACAGGGCTGATCACCATTCCATCAAAGGGAGGATCACCAGTCCATCAGAGGGAGGATCACCAGTCCATCACAGGGAGGATCACCAGTCCATCACAGGGCTGATCACCAGTCCATCACAGTGAGGATCACCAGTCCATCACAGGGAGGATCACCAATCCAGCACAGGGAGGATCACCAGTCCATCACAGGGCTGATCACCAGTCCATCAAAGGGAGGATCACCAGTCCATCACAGGGCTGATCACCAGTCCATCAGAGGGAGGATCCCCAGTCCATCAAAAGGAGGATCACCAGTCCATCACAGGGCTGAAAACCAGTCCATAAAAGGGAGGATCACCAATCCATCACATGGCTGATAACCAGTCCATCGAAGGGGTTATAACCAGTCCATCAAAGGGATGATCACCAGTCCATCAAAGGGAGGATCACCAGTCCATCACAGAGAGGATCACCAGTCCATCATAGGGCTGATCACCATTCCATCAGAGGGAGGATCACCAGTCCATCACAGGGAGGATCACCAGTCCATCACAGGGAGAATCACCAGTCCATCACAGGGCTGGTAACCAGCCCATCAAAGGGAGGATCACCAGTCCATCAAAGGGAGGATAACCAGTCCAACACAGGGCTCATCACCGGTCCAACACAGAGCTGATCACCAGTCCATCACCGGGAGGATCACCAGTCCATCACAGGGCTGATCACCAGTCCAACACAGTTCTGATCACCAGTCCATCACAGGGCTCATCACCAGTCCATCACAGGAAGGATCACCAGTCCATCACAGGGAGGATCACCAGTCCATCACAGGGAGGATCACCAGTCCATCACAGGGCTCATCACCAGTCCATCACAGGAAGGATCACCAGTCCATCACAGGGAGGATCACCCGTCCATCACAGGGAGGATCACCAATCCATCACAGGGAGGATCACCAGTCCATCACAGGGCTGATCACCAGTCCATCACAGGGAGGATCACCAGTCCATCACAGGGATGATCACCAGTCCATCAAAGGGAGGATCACCAGTCCATCACAAGGAGGATTACCAGTCCATCACAGGGCTCATCACCAGTCCATCAAAGGGAGGATCACCAGTCCATCACAGAGAGGATCACCAGTCCATCATAGGGCTGATCACCAGTCCATCAGAGGGAGGATCACCAGTCCATCACAGGGAGGATCACCAGTCCATCACAGGGCTGATCACCAGTCCATCACAGGGAGGATCACCAGTCCATCACAGGGAGGATCACCAATCCATCACAGGGAGGATCACCAGTCCATCACAGGCCTGATCACCAGTCCATCAGAGGGAGGATCACCAGTCCATCACAAGGAGGATCACCTCCATCACAGGGCTGATCACCAGTCCATCAAAGGGAGGATCACCAGTCCATCACATGGCTGATAACCAGTCCATCAAAGGGGCTATAACCAGTCCATCAAAGGGATGATCACCAGTACATCAAAGGGAGGATCAACCGTCCATCACAGGGCTGATAACCAGCCCATCAAAGGGAGGATCACCAGTCCGTCAAAGGGAGGATCACCAGTCCATCACAGTGCTGATCACCAGTCCATCACAGGGAGGATCACCAGTCCATCACAGGGAGGATCACCAATCCAGCACAGGGAGGATCACCAGTCCATCACAGGGCTGATCACCAGTCCATCAGAGGGAGGATCACCAGTCCATAACAAGGAGGATCACCAATCCAGCACAGGGAGGATCACCAGTCCATCACAGGGCTGATCACCAGTCCATCAGAGGGAGCATCACCAGTCCATAACAAGGAGGATCACCAGTCCATCACAGGGCTGATCACCAGTCCATCAAAGGGAGGATCACCAGTCCATCACATGGCTGATAACCAGTCCATCAAAGGGGCTATAACCAGTCCATCAAAGGGATGATCACCAGTCCATCAAAGGGAGGATCACCAGTCCATCACAGGGAGGATCACCAGTCCATCATAGGGCTGATAACCGGTCCATCAGAGGGAGGATCACCAGTCCATCACAGGGAGGATCACCAGTCCATCATAGGGCTGATAACCGGTCCATCAGAGGGAGGATCACCAGTCCATCACAGGGAGGATCAACAGTCCATCACAGGGCTGATCACCAGTCCATCACAGGGAGGATCACCAGTCCATCACAGGGAGGATCACCAATCCATCACAGGGAGGATCACCAGTCCATCACAGGGCTGATCACCAGTCCATCAGAGGGAGGATCACCAGTCCATCACAAGGAGGATCACCAGTCCATCAAAGGGAGGATCACCAGTCCATCACATGGCTGATAACCAGTCCATCAAAGGGGCTATAACCAGTCCATCAAAGGGAGGATCACCAGTCCATCAAAGGGAGGATCACCAGTCCATCACAGGGCTGATAACCAGCACATCAAAGGGAGGATCACCAGTCCATCAAAGGGAGGATCACCAGTCCAACACAGGGCTCATCACCGGTCCAACACAGGGCTGATCACCAGTCCAACACAGAGAGGATCACCAGTCTAACACAGGGCTGATCACCAGTCCATCACCGGGAGGATCACCAGTCCATCGATGGGCTGATCACCAGTCCATCAATGGGAGGATCACCAGTCCATCACATGGCTGATAACCAGTCCATCACAGGGGCTATAACCAGTCCATCAAAGGGAGGATCACCAGTCCATCAAAGGGAGGATCACCAGTCCATCACAGGGCTGGTAACCAGCCCATCAAAGGGAGGATCACCAGTCCATCAGAGGGAGGATCACCAGTCCATCACAGGGAGGATCACCAGTCCATCACAGGGCTGATCACCAGTCCATCACAGGGAGGATCACCAGTCCATCACAGGGAGGATCACCAATCCATCACAGGGAGGATCACCAGTCCATCACAGGCCTGATCACCAGTCCATCAGAGGGAGGATCACCAGTCCATCACAAGGAGGATCACCTCCATCACAGGGCTGATCACCAGTCCATCAAAGGGAGGATCACCAGTCCATCACATGGCTGATAACCAGATCATCAAAGGGGCTATAACCAGTCCATCAAAGGGATGATCACCAGTACATCAAAGGGAGGATCACCCGTCCATCACAGGGCTGATAACCAGCCCATCAAAGGGAGGATCACCAGTCCGTCAAAGGGAGGATCACCAGTCCATCACAGGGCTGATCACCAGTCCATCACAGGTCTGTTAACCAGTCCACCACAGGGCTCATCACCAGTCCATCACAGGAAGGATCACCATTTCATTACAGGGAGGATCACCAGTCCATCACAGGGCTCATCACCAGTCCATCACAGGTCTGATCACCAGTCCAACACAGGGCTGATCACCAGTCCATCACAGGGCTCATCACCAGTCCATCACAGGTCTGATCACCAGTCCAACACAGGTCTGATCACCAGTCCAATACAGGAAGGATCACCAGTCCATCACAGGGCTGATCACCAGTCCATCAGAGGGAGGATCACCAGTCCATCACAGGGCTGATCACCAGTCCATCACAGGGAGGATCACCAGTCCATCACAGGGCTGATCACCATTCCATCAGAGGGAGGATCACCAGTCCATCACAGGGAGGATCACCAGTCCATCACAGGGAGAATCACCAGTCCATCACAGGGCTGGTAACCAGCCCATCAAAGGGAGGATCACCAGTCCATCAAAGGGAGGATAACCAGTCCAACACAGGGCTCATCACCGGTCCAACACAGAGCTGATCACCAGTCCATCACCGGGAGGATCACCAGTCCATCACAGGGCTGATCACCAGTCCAACACAGTTCTGATCACCAGTCCATCACAGGGCTCATCACCAGTCCATCACAGGAAGGATCACCAGTACATCACAGGGAGGATCACCAGTCCATCAGAGGGAGGATCACCAGTCCATCACAGGGAGGATCAACAGTCCATCACAGGGAGGATCACCAATCCATCACAGGGAGGATCACCAGTCCATCACATGGCTGATAACCAGTCCATCACAGGGGCTATAACCAGTCCATCAAAGGGAGGATCACCAGTCCATCAAAGGGAGGATCACCAGTCCATCACAGGGCTGGTAACCAGCCCATCAAAGGGAGGATCACCAGTCCATCAGAGGGAGGATCACCAGTCCATCACAGGGAGGATCACCAGTCCATCACAGGGCTGATCACCAGTCCATCACAGGGAGGATCACCAGTCCATCACAGGGAGGATCACCAATCCATCACAGGGAGGATCACCAGTCCATCACAGGCCTGATCATCAGTCCATCAGAGGGAGGATCACCAGTCCATCACAAGGAGGATCACCTCCATCACAGGGCTGATCACCAGTCCATCAAAGGGAGGATCACCAGTCCATCACATGGCTGATAACCAGATCATCAAAGGGGCTATAACCAGTCCATCAAAGGGATGATCACCAGTACATCAAAGGGAGGATCACCCGTCCATCACAGGGCTGATAACCAGCCCATCAAAGGGAGGATCACCAGTCCGTCAAAGGGAGGATCACCAGTCCATCACAGGGCTGATCACCAGTCCATCACAGGTCTGTTAACCAGTCCACCACAGGGCTCATCACCAGTCCATCACAGGAAGGATCACCATTTCATTACAGGGAGGATCACCAGTCCATCACAGGGCTCATCACCAGTCCATCACAGGTCTGATCACCAGTCCAACACAGGGCTGATCACCAGTCCATCACAGGGCTCATCACCAGTCCATCACAGGTCTGATCACCAGTCCAACACAGGTCTGATCACCAGTCCAATACAGGAAGGATCACCAGTCCATCACAGGGCTGATCACCAGTCCATCAGAGGGAGGATCACCAGTCCATCACAGGGCTGATCACCAGTCCATCACAGGGAGGATCACCAGTCCATCACAGGGCTGATCACCAGTCCATCAAAGGGAGGATCACCAGTCCATCAGAGGGAGGATCACCAGTCCATCACAGGGAGGATCACCAGTCCATCGAGGGCTGATCACCAGTCCATCAGAGGGAGGATCACCAGTCCATCACAGGGAGGATGACCAGTCCATCACAGGGCTGATCACCAGTCCATCACAGGGCTGATCACCAGTCCATCAGAGGGAGGATCATCAGTCCATCACAGGGAGGATCACCAGTCCATCGAGGGCTGATCACCAGTCCATCAGAGGGAGGATCACCAGTCCATCACAGGGAGGATGACCAGTCCATCACAGGGCTGATCACCAGTCCATCACAGGGAGGATCACCAGTCCATCACAGGGAGGATCACCAATCCATCACAGGGAGGATCACCAGTCCATCACAGGCCTGATCACCAGTCCATCAGAGGGAGGATCACCAATCCATCACAGGGAGGATCACCAGTCCATCACAGGCCTGATCACCAGTCCATCAGAGGGAGGATCACCAGTCCATCACAAGGAGGATCACCTCCATCACAGGGCTGATCACCAGTCCATCAAAGGGAGGATCACCAGTCCATCACATGGCTGATCACCAGTCCATCACAGGTCTGTTAACCAGTCCAACACAAGGCTGATCACCAGTCCATCACAGGGCTCATCACCAGTCCATCACAGGAAGGATCACCAATTCATTACAGGGAGGATCACCAGTCCATCACAGGGCTCATCACCAGTCCATCACAGGGCTCATCACCAGTCCATCACAGGAAGGATCACCAGTCCATCACAGGGAGGATCACCAGTCCATCAGAGGGAGGATCACCAGTCCATCACAGGGAGGATCAACAGTCCATCACAGGGAGGATCACCAATCCATCACAGGGAGGATCACCAGTCCATCACAAGGAGGATCACCAGTCCATCACAGGGCTGATCACCAGTCCATCAGAGGGAGGATCATCAGTCCATCACAGGGAGGATCACCAGTCCATCGAGGGCTGATCACCAGTCCATCAGAGGGAGGATCACCAGTCCATCACAGGGAGGATGACCAGTCCATCACAGGGCTGATCACCAGTCCATCACAGGGAGGATCACCAGTCCATCACAGGGAGGATCACCAATCCATCACAGGGAGGATCACCAGTCCATCACAGGCCTGATCACCAGTCCATCAGAGGGAGGATCACCAGTCCATCACAAGGAGGATCACCTCCATCACAGGGCTGATCACCAGTCCATCAAAGGGAGGATCACCAGTCCATCACATGGCTGATAACCAGTCCATCAAAGGGACTATAACCAGTCCATCAAAGGGATGATCACCAGTACATCAAAGGGAGGATCAACCGTCCATCACAGGGCTGATAACCAGCCCATCAAAGGGAGGATCACCAGTCCGTCAAAGGGAGGATCACCAGTCCATCACAGGGCTGATCACCAGTCCATCACAGGTCTGTTAACCAGTCCAACACAAGGCTGATCACCAGTCCATCACAGGGCTCATCACCAGTCCATCACAGGAAGGATCACCAATTCATTACAGGGAGGATCACCAGTCCATCACAGGGCTCATCACCAGTCCATCACAGGGCTCATCACCAGTCCATCACAGGAAGGATCACCAGTCCATCACAGGGAGGATCACCAGTCCATCAGAGGGAGGATCACCAGTCCATCACAGGGCTGATCACCAGTCCATCAGAGGGAGGATCATCAGTCCATCACAGGGAGGATCACCAGTCCATCACAGGGCTGATCACCAGTCCATCAAAGGGAGGATCACCAGTCCATCACATGGCTGATAACCAGTCCATCACAGGGGCTATAACCAGTCCATCAAAGGGAGGATCACCAGTCCATCAAAGGGAGGACCACCAGTCCATCACAGGGCTGGTAACCAGCCCATCAAAGGGAGGATCACCAGTCCATCAAAGGGAGGATCACCAGTCCAACACAGGGCTCATCACCGGTCCAACACAGGGCTGATCACCAGTCCAACACAGGGAGGATCACCAGTCCAACACAGGGCTGATCACCAGTCCATCACAGGGCTCATCACCAGTCCATCACAGGAAGGATCACCAGTCCATCACAGGGAGGATCACCCGTCCATCACAGGGAGGATCACCAATCCATCACAGGGAGGATCACCAGTCCATCACAGGGATGATCACCAGTCCATCAGAGGGAGGATCACCAGTCCATCACAAGGAGGATTACCAGTCCATCACAGGGCTCATCACCAGTCCATCAAAGGGAGGATCACCAGTCCATCACAGAGAGGATCACCAGTCCATCATAGGGCTGATCACCAGTCCATCAGAGGGAGGATCACCAGTCCATCACAGGGAGGATCACCAGTCCATCACAGGGCTGATCACCAGTCCATCACAGGGAGGATCACCAGTCCATCACAGGGAGGATCACCAATCCATCACAGGGAGGATCACCAGTCCATCACAGGCCTGATCACCAGTCCATCAGAGGGAGGATCACCAGTCCATCACAAGGAGGATCACCTCCATCACAGGGCTGATCACCAGTCCATCAAAGGGAGGATCACCAGTCCATCACATGGCTGATAACCAGTCCATCAAAGGGGCTATAACCAGTCCATCAAAGGGATGATCACCAGTACATCAAAGGGAGGATCAACCGTCCATCACAGGGCTGATAACCAGCCCATCAAAGGGAGGATCACCAGTCCGTCAAAGGGAGGATCACCAGTCCATCACAGTGCTGATCACCAGTCCATCACAGGGAGGATCACCAGTCCATCACAGGGAGGATCACCAATCCAGCACAGGGAGGATCACCAGTCCATCACAGGGCTGATCACCAGTCCATCAGAGGGAGGATCACCAGTCCATAACAAGGAGGATCACCAATCCAGCACAGGGAGGATCACCAGTCCATCACAGGGCTGATCACCAGTCCATCAGAGGGAGGATCACCAGTCCATAACAAGGAGGATCACCAGTCCATCACAGGGCTGATCACCAGTCCATCAAAGGGAGGATCACCAGTCCATCACATGGCTGATAACCAGTCCATCAAAGGGGCTATAACCAGTCCATCAAAGGGATGATCACCAGTCCATCAAAGGGAGGATCACCAGTCCATCACAGGGAGGATCACCAGTCCATCATAGGGCTGATAACCGGTCCATCAGAGGGAGGATCACCAGTCCATCACAGGGAGGATCACCAGTCCATCATAGGGCTGATAACCGGTCCATCAGAGGGAGGATCACCAGTCCATCACAGGGAGGATCAACAGTCCATCACAGGGCTGATCACCAGTCCATCACAGGGAGGATCACCAGTCCATCACAGGGAGGATCACCAATCCATCACAGGGAGGATCACCAGTCCATCACAGGGCTGATCACCAGTCCATCAGAGGGAGGATCACCAGTCCATCACAAGGAGGATCACCAGTCCATCAAAGGGAGGATCACCAGTCCATCACATGGCTGATAACCAGTCCATCAAAGGGGCTATAACCAGTCCATCAAAGGGAGGATCACCAGTCCATCAAAGGGAGGATCACCAGTCCATCACAGGGCTGATAACCAGCACATCAAAGGGAGGATCACAAGTCCATCAAAGGGAGGATCACCAGTCCAACACAGGGCTCATCACCGGTCCAACACAGGGCTGATCACCAGTCCAACACAGAGAGGATCACCAGTCTAACACAGGGCTGATCACCAGTCCATCACCGGGAGGATCACCAGTCCATCGATGGGCTGATCACCAGTCCATCAATGGGAGGATCACCAGTCCATCACAGGGGCTATAACCAGTCCATCAAAGGGAGGATCACCAGTCCATCAAAGGGAGGATCACCAGTCCATCACAGGGCTGGTAACCAGCCCATCAAAGGGAGGATCACCAGTCCATCAGAGGGAGGATCACCAGTCCATCACAGGGAGGATCACCAGTCCATCACAGGGCTGATCACCAGTCCATCACAGGGAGGATCACCAGTCCATCACAGGGAGGATCACCAATCCATCACAGGGAGGATCACCAGTCCATCACAGGCCTGATCACCAGTCCATCAGAGGGAGGATCACCAGTCCATCACAAGGAGGATCACCTCCATCACAGGGCTGATCACCAGTCCATCAAAGGGAGGATCACCAGTCCATCACATGGCTGATAACCAGATCATCAAAGGGGCTATAACCAGTCCATCAAAGGGATGATCACCAGTACATCAAAGGGAGGATCACCCGTCCATCACAGGGCTGATAACCAGCCCATCAAAGGGAGGATCACCAGTCCTTCAAAGGGAGGATCACCAGTCCATCACAGGGCTGATCACCAGTCCATCACAGGTCTGTTAACCAGTCCACCACAGGGCTCATCACCAGTCCATCACAGGAAGGATCACCATTTCATTACAGGGAGGATCACCAGTCCATCACAGGGCTCATCACCAGTCCATCACAGGTCTGATCACCAGTCCAACACAGGGCTGATCACCAGTCCATCACAGGGCTCATCACCAGTCCATCACAGGTCTGATCACCAGTCCAACACAGGTCTGATCACCAGTCCAATACAGGAAGGATCACCAGTCCATCACAGGGCTGATCACCAGTCCATCAGAGGGAGGATCACCAGTCCATCACAGGGCTGATCACCAGTCCATCACAGGGAGGATCACCAGTCCATCACAGGGCTGATCACCATTCCATCAAAGGGAGGATCACCAGTCCATCAGAGGGAGGATCACCAGTCCATCACAGGGAGGATCACCAGTCCATCACAGGGCTGATCACCAGTCCATCACAGTGAGGATCACCAGTCCATCACAGGGAGGATCACCAATCCAGCACAGGGAGGATCACCAGTCCATCACAGGGCTGATCACCAGTCCATCAAAGGGAGGATCACCAGTCCATCACAGGGCTGATCACCAGTCCATCAGAGGGAGGATCCCCAGTCCATCAAAAGGAGGATCACCAGTCCATCACAGGGCTGAAAACCAGTCCATAAAAGGGAGGATCACCAATCCATCACATGGCTGATAACCAGTCCATCGAAGGGGTTATAACCAGTCCATCAAAGGGATGATCACCAGTCCATCAAAGGGAGGATCACCAGTCCATCACAGAGAGGATCACCAGTCCATCATAGGGCTGATCACCATTCCATCAGAGGGAGGATCACCAGTCCATCACAGGGAGGATCACCAGTCCATCACAGGGAGAATCACCAGTCCATCACAGGGCTGGTAACCAGCCCATCAAAGGGAGGATCACCAGTCCATCAAAGGGAGGATAACCAGTCCAACACAGGGCTCATCACCGGTCCAACACAGAGCTGATCACCAGTCCATCACCGGGAGGATCACCAGTCCATCACAGGGCTGATCACCAGTCCAACACAGTTCTGATCACCAGTCCATCACAGGGCTCATCACCAGTCCATCACAGGAAGGATCACCAGTCCATCACAGGGAGGATCACCAGTCCATCAGAGGGAGGATCACCAGTCCATCACAGGGAGGATCACCAGTCCATCACAGGGCTCATCACCAGTCCATCACAGGAAGGATCACCAGTCCATCACAGGGAGGATCACCCGTCCATCACAGGGAGGATCACCAATCCATCACAGGGAGGATCACCAGTCCATCACAGGGCTGATCACCAGTCCATCACAGGGAGGATCACCAGTCCATCACAGGGATGATCACCAGTCCATCAAAGGGAGGATCACCAGTCCATCACAAGGAGGATTACCAGTCCATCACAGGGCTCATCACCAGTCCATCAAAGGGAGGATCACCAGTCCATCACAGAGAGGATCACCAGTCCATCATAGGGCTGATCACCAGTCCATCAGAGGGAGGATCACCAGTCCATCACAGGGAGGATCACCAGTCCATCACAGGGCTGATCACCAGTCCATCACAGGGAGGATCACCAGTCCATCACAGGGAGGATCACCAATCCATCACAGGGAGGATCACCAGTCCATCACAGGCCTGATCACCAGTCCATCAGAGGGAGGATCACCAGTCCATCACAAGGAGGATCACCTCCATCACAGGGCTGATCACCAGTCCATCAAAGGGAGGATCACCAGTCCATCACATGGCTGATAACCAGTCCATCAAAGGGGCTATAACCAGTCCATCAAAGGGATGATCACCAGTACATCAAAGGGAGGATCAACCGTCCATCACAGGGCTGATAACCAGCCCATCAAAGGGAGGATCACCAGTCCGTCAAAGGGAGGATCACCAGTCCATCACAGTGCTGATCACCAGTCCATCACAGGGAGGATCACCAGTCCATCACAGGGAGGATCACCAATCCAGCACAGGGAGGATCACCAGTCCATCACAGGGCTGATCACCAGTCCATCAGAGGGAGGATCACCAGTCCATAACAAGGAGGATCACCAATCCAGCACAGGGAGGATCACCAGTCCATCACAGGGCTGATCACCAGTCCATCAGAGGGAGCATCACCAGTCCATAACAAGGAGGATCACCAGTCCATCACAGGGCTGATCACCAGTCCATCAAAGGGAGGATCACCAGTCCATCACATGGCTGATAACCAGTCCATCAAAGGGGCTATAACCAGTCCATCAAAGGGATGATCACCAGTCCATCAAAGGGAGGATCACCAGTCCATCACAGGGAGGATCACCAGTCCATCATAGGGCTGATAACCGGTCCATCAGAGGGAGGATCACCAGTCCATCACAGGGAGGATCACCAGTCCATCATAGGGCTGATAACCGGTCCATCAGAGGGAGGATCACCAGTCCATCACAGGGAGGATCAACAGTCCATCACAGGGCTGATCACCAGTCCATCACAGGGAGGATCACCAGTCCATCACAGGGAGGATCACCAATCCATCACAGGGAGGATCACCAGTCCATCACAGGGCTGATCACCAGTCCATCAGAGGGAGGATCACCAGTCCATCACAAGGAGGATCACCAGTCCATCAAAGGGAGGATCACCAGTCCATCACATGGCTGATAACCAGTCCATCAAAGGGGCTATAACCAGTCCATCAAAGGGAGGATCACCAGTCCATCAAAGGGAGGATCACCAGTCCATCACAGGGCTGATAACCAGCACATCAAAGGGAGGATCACCAGTCCATCAAAGGGAGGATCACCAGTCCAACACAGGGCTCATCACCGGTCCAACACAGGGCTGATCACCAGTCCAACACAGAGAGGATCACCAGTCTAACACAGGGCTGATCACCAGTCCATCACCGGGAGGATCACCAGTCCATCGATGGGCTGATCACCAGTCCATCAATGGGAGGATCACCAGTCCATCACATGGCTGATAACCAGTCCATCACAGGGGCTATAACCAGTCCATCAAAGGGAGGATCACCAGTCCATCAAAGGGAGGATCACCAGTCCATCACAGGGCTGGTAACCAGCCCATCAAAGGGAGGATCACCAGTCCATCAGAGGGAGGATCACCAGTCCATCACAGGGAGGATCACCAGTCCATCACAGGGCTGATCACCAGTCCATCACAGGGAGGATCACCAGTCCATCACAGGGAGGATCACCAATCCATCACAGGGAGGATCACCAGTCCATCACAGGCCTGATCACCAGTCCATCAGAGGGAGGATCACCAGTCCATCACAAGGAGGATCACCTCCATCACAGGGCTGATCACCAGTCCATCAAAGGGAGGATCACCAGTCCATCACATGGCTGATAACCAGATCATCAAAGGGGCTATAACCAGTCCATCAAAGGGATGATCACCAGTACATCAAAGGGAGGATCACCCGTCCATCACAGGGCTGATAACCAGCCCATCAAAGGGAGGATCACCAGTCCGTCAAAGGGAGGATCACCAGTCCATCACAGGGCTGATCACCAGTCCATCACAGGTCTGTTAACCAGTCCACCACAGGGCTCATCACCAGTCCATCACAGGAAGGATCACCATTTCATTACAGGGAGGATCACCAGTCCATCACAGGGCTCATCACCAGTCCATCACAGGTCTGATCACCAGTCCAACACAGGGCTGATCACCAGTCCATCACAGGGCTCATCACCAGTCCATCACAGGTCTGATCACCAGTCCAACACAGGTCTGATCACCAGTCCAATACAGGAAGGATCACCAGTCCATCACAGGGCTGATCACCAGTCCATCAGAGGGAGGATCACCAGTCCATCACAGGGCTGATCACCAGTCCATCACAGGGAGGATCACCAGTCCATCACAGGGCTGATCACCATTCCATCAGAGGGAGGATCACCAGTCCATCACAGGGAGGATCACCAGTCCATCACAGGGAGAATCACCAGTCCATCACAGGGCTGGTAACCAGCCCATCAAAGGGAGGATCACCAGTCCATCAAAGGGAGGATAACCAGTCCAACACAGGGCTCATCACCGGTCCAACACAGAGCTGATCACCAGTCCATCACCGGGAGGATCACCAGTCCATCACAGGGCTGATCACCAGTCCAACACAGTTCTGATCACCAGTCCATCACAGGGCTCATCACCAGTCCATCACAGGAAGGATCACCAGTCCATCACAGGGAGGATCACCAGTCCATCAGAGGGAGGATCACCAGTCAATCACAGGGAGGATCAACAGTCCATCACAGGGAGGATCACCAATCCATCACAGGGAGGATCACCAGTCCATCACAAGGAGGATCACCAGTCCATCACAGGGCTGATAACCAGTCCATCAAAGGGGCTATAACCAGTCCATCAAAGGGATGATCACCAGTCCATCAAAGGGAGGATCACCAGTCCATCACAGGGAGGATCACCAGTCCATCATAGGGCTGATAACCGGTCCATCAGAGGGAGGATCACCAGTCCATCACAGGGAGGATCACCAGTCCATCATAGGGCTGATAACCGGTCCATCAGAGGGAGGATCACCAGTCCATCACAGGGAGGATCAACAGTCCATCACAGGGCTGATCACCAGTCCATCACAGGGAGGATCACCAGTCCATCACAGGGAGGATCACCAATCCATCACAGGGAGGATCACCAGTCCATCACAGGGCTGATCACCAGTCCATCAGAGGGAGGATCACCAGTCCATCACAAGGAGGATCACCAGTCCATCACATGGCTGATAACCAGTCCATCAAAGGGGCTATAACCAGTCCATCAAAGGGAGGATCACCAGTCCATCAAAGGGAGGATCACCAGTCCATCACAGGGCTGATAACCAGCACATCAAAGGGAGGATCACCAGTCCATCAAAGGGAGGATCACCAGTCCAACACAGGGCTCATCACCGGTCCAACACAGGGCTGATCACCAGTCCAACACAGAGAGGATCACCAGTCTAACACAGGGCTGATCACCAGTCCATCACCGGGAGGATCACCAGTCCATCGATGGGCTGATCACCAGTCCATCAATGGGAGGATCACCAGTCCATCACATGGCTGATAACCAGTCCATCACAGGGGCTATAACCAGTCCATCAAAGGGAGGATCACCAGTCCATCAAAGGGAGGATCACCAGTCCATCACAGGGAGGATCACCAGTCCATCATAGGGCTGATAACCAGTCCATCACAGGGGCTATAACCAGTCCATCAAAGGGAGGATCACCAGTCCATCAAAGGGAGGATAACTAGTCCAACACAGGGCTCATCACCGGTCCAACACAGAGCTGATCACCAGTCCATCACCGGGAGGATCACCAGTCCATCACAGGGCTGATCACCAGTCCAACACAGGGCTGATCACCAGTCCATCACAGGGCTCATCACCAGTCCATCACAGGAAGGATCACCAGTCCATCACAGGGAGGATCACCAGTCCATCAGAGGGAGGATCACCAGTCCATCACAGGGAGGATCAACAGTCCATCAAAGGGAGGATCACCAATCCATCACAGGGAGGATCACCAGTCCATCACAAGGAGGATCACCAGTCCATCACAGGGCTGATCACCAGTCCATCAAAGGAAGGATCACCAGTCCAACACAGGGAGGATCACCAGTCCAACACAGGGCTGATCACCAGTCCATCACAGGGCTCATCACCAGTCCATCACAGGAAGGATCACCAGTCCATCACAGGGAGGATCACCCGTCCATCACAGGGAGGATCACCAATCCATCACAGGGAGGATCACCAGTCCATCACAGGGCTGATCACCAGTCCATCAGAGGGAGGATCACCAGTCCATCACAAGGAGGATTACCAGTCCATCACAGGGCTGATCACCAGTCCATCAAAGGGAGGATCACCAGTCCATCACAGGGCTGATCACCAGTCCATCAGAGGGAGGATCCCCAGTCCATCAAAAGGAGGATCACCAGTCCATCACAGGGCTGAAAACCAGTCCATAAAAGGGAGGATCACCAATCCATCACATGGCTGATAACCAGTCCATCGAAGGGGTTATAACCAGTCCATCAAAGGGATGATCACCAGTCCATCAAAGGGAGGATCACCAGTCCATCACAGAGAGGATCACCAGTCCATCATAGGGCTGATCACCATTCCATCAGAGGGAGGATCACCAGTCCATCACAGGGAGGATCACCAGTCCATCACAGGGAGAATCACCAGTCCATCACAGGGCTGGTAACCAGCCCATCAAAGGGAGGATCACCTGTCCATCAAAGGGAGGATAACCAGTCCAACACAGGGCTCATCACCGGTCCAACACAGAGCTGATCACCAGTCCATCACCGGGAGGATCACCAGTCCATCACAGGGCTGATCACCAGTCCAACACAGTTCTGATCACCAGTAGATCACAGGGCTCATCACCAGTCCATCACAGGAAGGATCACCAGTCCATCACAGGGAGGATCACCAGTCCATCAGAGGGAGGATCACCAGTCCATCACAGGGAGGATCAACAGTCCATCACAGGGAGGATCACCAATCCATCACAGGGAGGATCAACAGTCCATCACAAGGAGGATCACCAGTCCATCACAGGGCTGATCACCAGTCCATCAAAGGAAGGATCACCAATCCATCACAGGGAGGATCACCAGTCCATCACAGGGCTGATCACCAGTCCATCAGAGGGAGGATCATCAGTCCATCACAGGGAGGATCACCAGTCCATCGAGGGCTGATCACCAGTCCATCAGAGGGAGGATCACCAGTCCATCACAGGGAGGATGACCAGTCCATCACAGGGCTGATCACCAGTCCATCACAGGGAGGATCACCAGTCCATCACAGGGAGGATCACCAATCCATCACAGGGAGGATCACCAGTCCATCACAGGCCTGATCACCAGTCCATCAGAGGGAGGATCACCAGTCCATCACAAGGAGGATCACCTCCATCACAGGGCTGATCACCAGTCCATCAAAGGGAGGATCACCAGTACATCAAAGGGAGGATCAACCGTCCATCACAAGGAGGATCACCTCCATCACAGGGCTGATCACCAGTCCATCAAAGGGAGGATCACCAGTCCATCACATGGCTGATAACCAGTCCATCAAAGGGACTATAACCAGTCCATCAAAGGGATGATCACCAGTACATCAAAGGGAGGATCAACCGTCCATCACAGGGCTGATAACCAGCCCATCAAAGGGAGGATCACCAGTCCGTCAAAGGGAGGATCACCAGTCCATCACAGGGCTGATCACCAGTCCATCACAGGTCTGTTAAACAGTCCAACACAAGGCTGATCACCAGTCCATCACAGGGCTCATCACCAGTCCATCACAGGAAGGATCACCAATTCATTACAGGGAGGATCACCAGTCCATCACAGGGCTCATCACCAGTCCATCACAGGGCTCATCACCAGTCCATCACAGGAAGGATCACCAGTCCATCACAGGGAGGATCACCAGTCCATCAGAGGGAGGATCACCAGTCCATCACAGGGAGGATCAACAGTCCATCACAGGGAGGATCACCAATCCATCACAGGGAGGATCACCAGTCCATCACAAGGAGGATCACCAGTCCATCACCGGGCTGATCACCAGTCCATCAAAGGGAGGATCACCAATCCATCACAGGGAGGATCACCAGTCCATCACAGGGCTGATCACCAGTCCATCAGAGGGAGGATCATCAGTCCATCACAGGGAGGATCACCAGTCCATCACAGGGCTGATCACCAGTCCATCAAAGGGAGGATCACCAGTCCATCACATGGCTGATAACCAGTCCATCACAGGGGCTATAACCAGTCCATCAAAGGGAGGATCACCAGTCCATCAAAGGGAGGACCACCAGTCCATCACAGGGCTGGTAACCAGCCCATCAAAGGGAGGATCACCAGTCCATCAAAGGGAGGATCACCAGTCCAACACAGGGCTCATCACCGGTCCAACACAGGGCTGATCACCAGTCCAACACAGGGAGGATCACCAGTCCAACACAGGGCTGATCACCAGTCCATCACAGGGCTCATCACCAGTCCATCACAGGAAGGATCACCAGTCCATCACAGGGAGGATCACCCGTCCATCACAGGGAGGATCACCAATCCATCACAGGGAGGATCACCAGTCCATCACAGGGATGATCACCAGTCCATCAAAGGGAGGATCACCAGTCCATCACAAGGAGGATTACCAGTCCATCACAGGGCTCATCACCAGTCCATCAAAGGGAGGATCACCAGTCCATCACAGAGAGGATCACCAGTCCATCATAGGGCTGATCACCAGTCCATCAGAGGGAGGATCACCAGTCCATCACAGGGAGGATCACCAGTCCATCACAGGGCTGATCACCAGTCCATCACAGGGAGGATCACCAGTCCATCACAGGGAGGATCACCAATCCATCACAGGGAGGATCACCAGTCCATCACAGGCCTGATCACCAGTCCATCAGAGGGAGGATCACCAGTCCATCACAAGGAGGATCACCTCCATCACAGGGCTGATCACCAGTCCATCAAAGGGAGGATCACCAGTCCATCACATGGCTGATAACCAGTCCATCAAAGGGGCTATAACCAGTCCATCAAAGGGATGATCACCAGTACATCAAAGGGAGGATCAACCGTCCATCACAGGGCTGATAACCAGCCCATCAAAGGGAGGATCACCAGTCCGTCAAAGGGAGGATCACCAGTCCATCACAGTGCTGATCACCAGTCCATCACAGGGAGGATCACCAGTCCATCACAGGGAGGATCACCAATCCAGCACAGGGAGGATCACCAGTCCATCACAGGGCTGATCACCAGTCCATCAGAGGGAGGATCACCAGTCCATAACAAGGAGGATCACCAATCCAGCACAGGGAGGATCACCAGTCCATCACAGGGCTGATCACCAGTCCATCAGAGGGAGCATCACCAGTCCATAACAAGGAGGATCACCAGTCCATCACAGGGCTGATCACCAGTCCATCAAAGGGAGGATCACCAGTCCATCACATGGCTGATAACCAGTCCATCAAAGGGGCTATAACCAGTCCATCAAAGGGATGATCACCAGTCCATCAAAGGGAGGATCACCAGTCCATCACAGGGAGGATCACCAGTCCATCATAGGGCTGATAACCAGTCCATCAGAGGGAGGATCACCAGTCCATCACAGGGAGGATCACCAGTCCATCATAGGGCTGATAACCGGTCCATCAGAGGGAGGATCACCAGTCCATCACAGGGAGGATCAACAGTCCATCACAGGGCTGATCACCAGTCCATCACAGGGAGGATCACCAGTCCATCACAGGGAGGATCACCAATCCATCACAGGGAGGATCACCAGTCCATCACAGGGCTGATCACCAGTCCATCAGAGGGAGGATCACCAGTCCATCACAAGGAGGATCACCAGTCCATCAAAGGGAGGATCACCAGTCCATCACATGGCTGATAACCAGTCCATCAAAGGGGCTATAACCAGTCCATCAAAGGGAGGATCACCAGTCCATCAAAGGGAGGATCACCAGTCCATCACAGGGCTGATAACCAGCACATCAAAGGGAGGATCACCAGTCCATCAAAGGGAGGATCACCAGTCCAACACAGGGCTCATCACCGGTCCAACACAGGGCTGATCACCAGTCCAACACAGAGAGGATCACCAGTCTAACACAGGGCTGATCACCAGTCCATCACCGGGAGGATCACCAGTCCATCGATGGGCTGATCACCAGTCCATCAATGGGAGGATCACCAGTCCATCACATGGCTGATAACCAGTCCATCACAGGGGCTATAACCAGTCCATCAAAGGGAGGATCACCAGTCCATCAAAGGGAGGATCACCAGTCCATCACAGGGCTGGTAACCAGCCCATCAAAGGGAGGATCACCAGTCCATCAAAGGGAGGATCACCAGTCCATCACAGGGCTGGTAACCAGCCCATCAAAGGGAGGATCACCAGTCCATCAGAGGGAGGATCACCAGTCCATCACAGGGAGGATCACCAGTCCATCACAGGGCTGATCACCAGTCCATCACAGGGAGGATCACCAGTCCATCACAGGGAGGATCACCAATCCATCACAGGGAGGATCACCAGTCCATCACAGGCCTGATCACCAGTCCATCAGAGGGAGGATCACCAGTCCATCACAAGGAGGATCACCTCCATCACAGGGCTGATCACCAGTCCATCAAAGGGAGGATCACCAGTCCATCACATGGCTGATAACCAGATCATCAAAGGGGCTATAACCAGTCCATCAAAGGGATGATCACCAGTACATCAAAGGGAGGATCACCCGTCCATCACAGGGCTGATAACCAGCCCATCAAAGGGAGGATCACCAGTCCGTCAAAGGGAGGATCACCAGTCCATCACAGGGCTGATCACCAGTCCATCACAGGTCTGTTAACCAGTCCACCACAGGGCTCATCACCAGTCCATCACAGGAAGGATCACCATTTCATTACAGGGAGGATCACCAGTCCATCACAGGGCTCATCACCAGTCCATCACAGGTCTGATCACCAGTCCAACACAGGGCTGATCACCAGTCCATCACAGGGCTCATCACCAGTCCATCACAGGTCTGATCACCAGTCCAACACAGGTCTGATCACCAGTCCAATACAGGAAGGATCACCAGTCCATCACAGGGCTGATCACCAGTCCATCAGAGGGAGGATCACCAGTCCATCACAGGGCTGATCACCAGTCCATCACAGGGAGGATCACCAGTCCATCACAGGGCTGATCACCAGTCCATCAAAGGGAGGATCACCAGTCCATCAGAGGGAGGATCACCAGTCCATCACAGGGAGGATCACCAGTCCATCGAGGGCTGATCACCAGTCCATCAGAGGGAGGATCACCAGTCCATCACAGGGAGGATGACCAGTCCATCACAGGGCTGATCACCAGTCCATCACAGGGCTGATCACCAGTCCATCAGAGGGAGGATCATCAGTCCATCACAGGGAGGATCACCAGTCCATCGAGGGCTGATCACCAGTCCATCAGAGGGAGGATCACCAGTCCATCACAGGGAGGATGACCAGTCCATCACAGGGCTGATCACCAGTCCATCACAGGGAGGATCACCAGTCCATCACAGGGAGGATCACCAATCCATCACAGGGAGGATCACCAGTCCATCACAGGCCTGATCACCAGTCCATCAGAGGGGGGATCACCAATCCATCACAGGGAGGATCACCAGTCCATCACAGGCCTGATCACCAGTCCATCAGAGGGAGGATCACCAGTCCATCACAAGGAGGATCACCTCCATCACAGGGCTGATCACCAGTCCATCAAAGGGAGGATCACCAGTCCATCACATGGCTGATCACCAGTCCATCACAGGTCTGTTAACCAGTCCAACACAAGGCTGATCACCAGTCCATCACAGGGCTCATCACCAGTCCATCACAGGAAGGATCACCAATTCATTACAGGGAGGATCACCAGTCCATCACAGGGCTCATCACCAGTCCATCACAGGGCTCATCACCAGTCCATCACAGGAAGGATCACCAGTCCATCACAGGGAGGATCACCAGTCCATCAGAGGGAGGATCACCAGTCCATCACAGGGAGGATCAACAGTCCATCACAGGGAGGATCACCAATCCATCACAGGGAGGATCACCAGTCCATCACAAGGAGGATCACCAGTCCATCACATGGCTGATCACCAGTCCATCAGAGGGAGGATCATCAGTCCATCACAGGGAGGATCACCAGTCCATCGAGGGCTGATCACCAGTCCATCAGAGGGAGGATCACCAGTCCATCACAGGGAGGATCACCAGTCCATCACAGGGCTGATCACCAGTCCATCACAGGGAGGATCACCAGTCCATCACAGGGAGGATCACCAATCCATCACAGGGAGGATCACCAGTCCATCACAGGCCTGATCACCAGTCCATCAGAGGGAGGATCACCAGTCCATCACAAGGAGGATCACCTCCATCACAGGGCTGATCACCAGTCCATCAAAGGGAGGATCACCAGTCCATCACATGGCTGATAACCAGTCCATCAAAGGGACTATAACCAGTCCATCAAAGGGATGATCACCAGTACATCAAAGGGAGGATCAACCGTCCATCACAGGGCTGATAACCAGCCCATCAAAGGGAGGATCACCAGTCCGTCAAAGGGAGGATCACCAGTCCATCACAGGGCTGATCACCAGTCCATCACAGGTCTGTTAACCAGTCCAACACAAGGCTGATCACCAGTCCATCACAGGGCTCATCACCAGTCCATCACAGGAAGGATCACCAATTCATTACAGGGAGGATCACCAGTCCATCACAGGGCTCATCACCAGTCCATCACAGGGCTCATCACCAGTCCATCACAGGAAGGATCACCAGTCCATCACAGGGAGGATCACCAGTCCATCAGAGGGAGGATCACCAGTCCATCACAGGGCTGATCACCAGTCCATCAGAGGGAGGATCATCAGTCCATCACAGGGAGGATCACCAGTCCATCACAGGGCTGATCACCAGTCCATCAAAGGGAGGATCACCAGTCCATCACATGGCTGATAACCAGTCCATCACAGGGGCTATAACCAGTCCATCAAAGGGAGGATCACCAGTCCATCAAAGGGAGGACCACCAGTCCATCACAGGGCTGGTAACCAGCCCATCAAAGGGAGGATCACCAGTCCATCAAAGGGAGGATCACCAGTCCAACACAGGGCTCATCACCGGTCCAACACAGGGCTGATCACCAGTCCAACACAGGGAGGATCACCAGTCCAACACAGGGCTGATCACCAGTCCATCACAGGGCTCATCACCAGTCCATCACAGGAAGGATCACCAGTCCATCACAGGGAGGATCACCCGTCCATCACAGGGAGGATCACCAATCCATCACAGGGAGGATCACCAGTCCATCACAGGGATGATCACCAGTCCATCAGAGGGAGGATCACCAGTCCATCACAAGGAGGATTACCAGTCCATCACAGGGCTCATCACCAGTCCATCAAAGGGAGGATCACCAGTCCATCACAGAGAGGATCACCAGTCCATCATAGGGCTGATCACCAGTCCATCAGAGGGAGGATCACCAGTCCATCACAGGGAGGATCACCAGTCCATCACAGGGCTGATCACCAGTCCATCACAGGGAGGATCACCAGTCCATCACAGGGAGGATCACCAATCCATCACAGGGAGGATCACCAGTCCATCACAGGCCTGATCACCAGTCCATCAGAGGGAGGATCACCAGTCCATCACAAGGAGGATCACCTCCATCACAGGGCTGATCACCAGTCCATCAAAGGGAGGATCACCAGTCCATCACATGGCTGATAACCAGTCCATCAAAGGGGCTATAACCAGTCCATCAAAGGGATGATCACCAGTACATCAAAGGGAGGATCAACCGTCCATCACAGGGCTGATAACCAGCCCATCAAAGGGAGGATCACCAGTCCGTCAAAGGGAGGATCACCAGTCCATCACAGTGCTGATCACCAGTCCATCACAGGGAGGATCACCAGTCCATCACAGGGAGGATCACCAATCCAGCACAGGGAGGATCACCAGTCCATCACAGGGCTGATCACCAGTCCATCAGAGGGAGGATCACCAGTCCATAACAAGGAGGATCACCAATCCAGCACAGGGAGGATCACCAGTCCATCACAGGGCTGATCACCAGTCCATCAGAGGGAGGATCACCAGTCCATAACAAGGAGGATCACCAGTCCATCACAGGGCTGATCACCAGTCCATCAAAGGGAGGATCACCAGTCCATCACATGGCTGATAACCAGTCCATCAAAGGGGCTATAACCAGTCCATCAAAGGGATGATCACCAGTCCATCAAAGGGAGGATCACCAGTCCATCACAGGGAGGATCACCAGTCCATCATAGGGCTGATAACCGGTCCATCAGAGGGAGGATCACCAGTCCATCACAGGGAGGATCACCAGTCCATCATAGGGCTGATAACCGGTCCATCAGAGGGAGGATCACCAGTCCATCACAGGGAGGATCAACAGTCCATCACAGGGCTGATCACCAGTCCATCACAGGGAGGATCACCAGTCCATCACAGGGAGGATCACCAATCCATCACAGGGAGGATCACCAGTCCATCACAGGGCTGATCACCAGTCCATCAGAGGGAGGATCACCAGTCCATCACAAGGAGGATCACCAGTCCATCAAAGGGAGGATCACCAGTCCATCACATGGCTGATAACCAGTCCATCAAAGGGGCTATAACCAGTCCATCAAAGGGAGGATCACCAGTCCATCAAAGGGAGGATCACCAGTCCATCACAGGGCTGATAACCAGCACATCAAAGGGAGGATCACCAGTCCATCAAAGGGAGGATCACCAGTCCAACACAGGGCTCATCACCGGTCCAACACAGGGCTGATCACCAGTCCAACACAGAGAGGATCACCAGTCTAACACAGGGCTGATCACCAGTCCATCACCGGGAGGATCACCAGTCCATCGATGGGCTGATCACCAGTCCATCAATGGGAGGATCACCAGTCCATCACAGGGGCTATAACCAGTCCATCAAAGGGAGGATCACCAGTCCATCAAAGGGAGGATCACCAGTCCATCACAGGGCTGGTAACCAGCCCATCAAAGGGAGGATCACCAGTCCATCAGAGGGAGGATCACCAGTCCATCACAGGGAGGATCACCAGTCCATCACAGGGCTGATCACCAGTCCATCACAGGGAGGATCACCAGTCCATCACAGGGAGGATCACCAATCCATCACAGGGAGGATCACCAGTCCATCACAGGCCTGATCACCAGTCCATCAGAGGGAGGATCACCAGTCCATCACAAGGAGGATCACCTCCATCACAGGGCTGATCACCAGTCCATCAAAGGGAGGATCACCAGTCCATCACATGGCTGATAACCAGATCATCAAAGGGGCTATAACCAGTCCATCAAAGGGATGATCACCAGTACATCAAAGGGAGGATCACCCGTCCATCACAGGGCTGATAACCAGCCCATCAAAGGGAGGATCACCAGTCCTTCAAAGGGAGGATCACCAGTCCATCACAGGGCTGATCACCAGTCCATCACAGGTCTGTTAACCAGTCCACCACAGGGCTCATCACCAGTCCATCACAGGAAGGATCACCATTTCATTACAGGGAGGATCACCAGTCCATCACAGGGCTCATCACCAGTCCATCACAGGTCTGATCACCAGTCCAACACAGGGCTGATCACCAGTCCATCACAGGGCTCATCACCAGTCCATCACAGGTCTGATCACCAGTCCAACACAGGTCTGATCACCAGTCCAATACAGGAAGGATCACCAGTCCATCACAGGGCTGATCACCAGTCCATCAGAGGGAGGATCACCAGTCCATCACAGGGCTGATCACCAGTCCATCACAGGGAGGATCACCAGTCCATCACAGGGCTGATCACCATTCCATCAAAGGGAGGATCACCAGTCCATCAGAGGGAGGATCACCAGTCCATCACAGGGAGGATCACCAGTCCATCACAGGGCTGATCACCAGTCCATCACAGTGAGGATCACCAGTCCATCACAGGGAGGATCACCAATCCAGCACAGGGAGGATCACCAGTCCATCACAGGGCTGATCACCAGTCCATCAAAGGGAGGATCACCAGTCCATCACAGGGCTGATCACCAGTCCATCAGAGGGAGGATCCCCAGTCCATCAAAAGGAGGATCACCAGTCCATCACAGGGCTGAAAACCAGTCCATAAAAGGGAGGATCACCAATCCATCACATGGCTGATAACCAGTCCATCGAAGGGGTTATAACCAGTCCATCAAAGGGATGATCACCAGTCCATCAAAGGGAGGATCACCAGTCCATCACAGAGAGGATCACCAGTCCATCATAGGGCTGATCACCATTCCATCAGAGGGAGGATCACCAGTCCATCACAGGGAGGATCACCAGTCCATCACAGGGAGAATCACCAGTCCATCACAGGGCTGGTAACCAGCCCATCAAAGGGAGGATCACCAGTCCATCAAAGGGAGGATAACCAGTCCAACACAGGGCTCATCACCGGTCCAACACAGAGCTGATCACCAGTCCATCACCGGGAGGATCACCAGTCCATCACAGGGCTGATCACCAGTCCAACACAGTTCTGATCACCAGTCCATCACAGGGCTCATCACCAGTCCATCACAGGAAGGATCACCAGTCCATCACAGGGAGGATCACCAGTCCATCACAGGGAGGATCACCAGTCCATCACAGGGCTCATCACCAGTCCATCACAGGAAGGATCACCAGTCCATCACAGGGAGGATCACCCGTCCATCACAGGGAGGATCACCAATCCATCACAGGGAGGATCACCAGTCCATCACAGGGCTGATCACCAGTCCATCACAGGGAGGATCACCAGTCCATCACAGGGATGATCACCAGTCCATCAAAGGGAGGATCACCAGTCCATCACAAGGAGGATTACCAGTCCATCACAGGGCTCATCACCAGTCCATCAAAGGGAGGATCACCAGTCCATCACAGAGAGGATCACCAGTCCATCATAGGGCTGATCACCAGTCCATCAGAGGGAGGATCACCAGTCCATCACAGGGAGGATCACCAGTCCATCACAGGGCTGATCACCAGTCCATCACAGGGAGGATCACCAGTCCATCACAGGGAGGATCACCAATCCATCACAGGGAGGATCACCAGTCCATCACAGGCCTGATCACCAGTCCATCAGAGGGAGGATCACCAGTCCATCACAAGGAGGATCACCTCCATCACAGGGCTGATCACCAGTCCATCAAAGGGAGGATCACCAGTCCATCACATGGCTGATAACCAGTCCATCAAAGGGGCTATAACCAGTCCATCAAAGGGATGATCACCAGTACATCAAAGGGAGGATCAACCGTCCATCACAGGGCTGATAACCAGCCCATCAAAGGGAGGATCACCAGTCCGTCAAAGGGAGGATCACCAGTCCATCACAGTGCTGATCACCAGTCCATCACAGGGAGGATCACCAGTCCATCACAGGGAGGATCACCAATCCAGCACAGGGAGGATCACCAGTCCATCACAGGGCTGATCACCAGTCCATCAGAGGGAGGATCACCAGTCCATAACAAGGAGGATCACCAATCCAGCACAGGGAGGATCACCAGTCCATCACAGGGCTGATCACCAGTCCATCAGAGGGAGCATCACCAGTCCATAACAAGGAGGATCACCAGTCCATCACAGGGCTGATCACCAGTCCATCAAAGGGAGGATCACCAGTCCATCACATGGCTGATAACCAGTCCATCAAAGGGGCTATAACCAGTCCATCAAAGGGATGATCACCAGTCCATCAAAGGGAGGATCACCAGTCCATCACAGGGAGGATCACCAGTCCATCATAGGGCTGATAACCGGTCCATCAGAGGGAGGATCACCAGTCCATCACAGGGAGGATCACCAGTCCATCATAGGGCTGATAACCGGTCCATCAGAGGGAGGATCACCAGTCCATCACAGGGAGGATCAACAGTCCATCACAGGGCTGATCACCAGTCCATCACAGGGAGGATCACCAGTCCATCACAGGGAGGATCACCAATCCATCACAGGGAGGATCACCAGTCCATCACAGGGCTGATCACCAGTCCATCAGAGGGAGGATCACCAGTCCATCACAAGGAGGATCACCAGTCCATCAAAGGGAGGATCACCAGTCCATCACATGGCTGATAACCAGTCCATCAAAGGGGCTATAACCAGTCCATCAAAGGGAGGATCACCAGTCCATCAAAGGGAGGATCACCAGTCCATCACAGGGCTGATAACCAGCACATCAAAGGGAGGATCACCAGTCCATCAAAGGGAGGATCACCAGTCCAACACAGGGCTCATCACCGGTCCAACACAGGGCTGATCACCAGTCCAACACAGAGAGGATCACCAGTCTAACACAGGGCTGATCACCAGTCCATCACCGGGAGGATCACCAGTCCATCGATGGGCTGATCACCAGTCCATCAATGGGAGGATCACCAGTCCATCACATGGCTGATAACCAGTCCATCACAGGGGCTATAACCAGTCCATCAAAGGGAGGATCACCAGTCCATCAAAGGGAGGATCACCAGTCCATCACAGGGCTGGTAACCAGCCCATCAAAGGGAGGATCACCAGTCCATCAGAGGGAGGATCACCAGTCCATCACAGGGAGGATCACCAGTCCATCACAGGGCTGATCACCAGTCCATCACAGGGAGGATCACCAGTCCATCACAGGGAGGATCACCAATCCATCACAGGGAGGATCACCAGTCCATCACAGGCCTGATCACCAGTCCATCAGAGGGAGGATCACCAGTCCATCACAAGGAGGATCACCTCCATCACAGGGCTGATCACCAGTCCATCAAAGGGAGGATCACCAGTCCATCACATGGCTGATAACCAGATCATCAAAGGGGCTATAACCAGTCCATCAAAGGGATGATCACCAGTACATCAAAGGGAGGATCACCCGTCCATCACAGGGCTGATAACCAGCCCATCAAAGGGAGGATCACCAGTCCGTCAAAGGGAGGATCACCAGTCCATCACAGGGCTGATCACCAGTCCATCACAGGTCTGTTAACCAGTCCACCACAGGGCTCATCACCAGTCCATCACAGGAAGGATCACCATTTCATTACAGGGAGGATCACCAGTCCATCACAGGGCTCATCACCAGTCCATCACAGGTCTGATCACCAGTCCAACACAGGGCTGATCACCAGTCCATCACAGGGCTCATCACCAGTCCATCACAGGTCTGATCACCAGTCCAACACAGGTCTGATCACCAGTCCAATACAGGAAGGATCACCAGTCCATCACAGGGCTGATCACCAGTCCATCAGAGGGAGGATCACCAGTCCATCACAGGGCTGATCACCAGTCCATCACAGGGAGGATCACCAGTCCATCACAGGGCTGATCACCATTCCATCAGAGGGAGGATCACCAGTCCATCACAGGGAGGATCACCAGTCCATCACAGGGAGAATCACCAGTCCATCACAGGGCTGGTAACCAGCCCATCAAAGGGAGGATCACCAGTCCATCAAAGGGAGGATAACCAGTCCAACACAGGGCTCATCACCGGTCCAACACAGAGCTGATCACCAGTCCATCACCGGGAGGATCACCAGTCCATCACAGGGCTGATCACCAGTCCAACACAGTTCTGATCACCAGTCCATCACAGGGCTCATCACCAGTCCATCACAGGAAGGATCACCAGTACATCACAGGGAGGATCACCAGTCCATCAGAGGGAGGATCACCAGTCCATCACAGGGAGGATCAACAGTCCATCACAGGGAGGATCACCAATCCATCACAGGGAGGATCACCAGTCCATCACATGGCTGATAACCAGTCCATCACAGGGGCTATAACCAGTCCATCAAAGGGAGGATCACCAGTCCATCAAAGGGAGGATCACCAGTCCATCACAGGGCTGGTAACCAGCCCATCAAAGGGAGGATCACCAGTCCATCAGAGGGAGGATCACCAGTCCATCACAGGGAGGATCACCAGTCCATCACAGGGCTGATCACCAGTCCATCACAGGGAGGATCACCAGTCCATCACAGGGAGGATCACCAATCCATCACAGGGAGGATCACCAGTCCATCACAGGCCTGATCATCAGTCCATCAGAGGGAGGATCACCAGTCCATCACAAGGAGGATCACCTCCATCACAGGGCTGATCACCAGTCCATCAAAGGGAGGATCACCAGTCCATCACATGGCTGATAACCAGATCATCAAAGGGGCTATAACCAGTCCATCAAAGGGATGATCACCAGTACATCAAAGGGAGGATCACCCGTCCATCACAGGGCTGATAACCAGCCCATCAAAGGGAGGATCACCAGTCCGTCAAAGGGAGGATCACCAGTCCATCACAGGGCTGATCACCAGTCCATCACAGGTCTGTTAACCAGTCCACCACAGGGCTCATCACCAGTCCATCACAGGAAGGATCACCATTTCATTACAGGGAGGATCACCAGTCCATCACAGGGCTCATCACCAGTCCATCACAGGTCTGATCACCAGTCCAACACAGGGCTGATCACCAGTCCATCACAGGGCTCATCACCAGTCCATCACAGGTCTGATCACCAGTCCAACACAGGTCTGATCACCAGTCCAATACAGGAAGGATCACCAGTCCATCACAGGGCTGATCACCAGTCCATCAGAGGGAGGATCACCAGTCCATCACAGGGCTGATCACCAGTCCATCACAGGGAGGATCACCAGTCCATCACAGGGCTGATCACCAGTCCATCAAAGGGAGGATCACCAGTCCATCAGAGGGAGGATCACCAGTCCATCACAGGGAGGATCACCAGTCCATCGAGGGCTGATCACCAGTCCATCAGAGGGAGGATCACCAGTCCATCACAGGGAGGATGACCAGTCCATCACAGGGCTGATCACCAGTCCATCACAGGGCTGATCACCAGTCCATCAGAGGGAGGATCATCAGTCCATCACAGGGAGGATCACCAGTCCATCGAGGGCTGATCACCAGTCCATCAGAGGGAGGATCACCAGTCCATCACAGGGAGGATGACCAGTCCATCACAGGGCTGATCACCAGTCCATCACAGGGAGGATCACCAGTCCATCACAGGGAGGATCACCAATCCATCACAGGGAGGATCACCAGTCCATCACAGGCCTGATCACCAGTCCATCAGAGGGAGGATCACCAATCCATCACAGGGAGGATCACCAGTCCATCACAGGCCTGATCACCAGTCCATCAGAGGGAGGATCACCAGTCCATCACAAGGAGGATCACCTCCATCACAGGGCTGATCACCAGTCCATCAAAGGGAGGATCACCAGTCCATCACATGGCTGATCACCAGTCCATCACAGGTCTGTTAACCAGTCCAACACAAGGCTGATCACCAGTCCATCACAGGGCTCATCACCAGTCCATCACAGGAAGGATCACCAATTCATTACAGGGAGGATCACCAGTCCATCACAGGGCTCATCACCAGTCCATCACAGGGCTCATCACCAGTCCATCACAGGAAGGATCACCAGTCCATCACAGGGAGGATCACCAGTCCATCAGAGGGAGGATCACCAGTCCATCACAGGGAGGATCAACAGTCCATCACAGGGAGGATCACCAATCCATCACAGGGAGGATCACCAGTCCATCACAAGGAGGATCACCAGTCCATCACAGGGCTGATCACCAGTCCATCAGAGGGAGGATCATCAGTCCATCACAGGGAGGATCACCAGTCCATCGAGGGCTGATCACCAGTCCATCAGAGGGAGGATCACCAGTCCATCACAGGGAGGATGACCAGTCCATCACAGGGCTGATCACCAGTCCATCACAGGGAGGATCACCAGTCCATCACAGGGAGGATCACCAATCCATCACAGGGAGGATCACCAGTCCATCACAGGCCTGATCACCAGTCCATCAGAGGGAGGATCACCAGTCCATCACAAGGAGGATCACCTCCATCACAGGGCTGATCACCAGTCCATCAAAGGGAGGATCACCAGTCCATCACATGGCTGATAACCAGTCCATCAAAGGGACTATAACCAGTCCATCAAAGGGATGATCACCAGTACATCAAAGGGAGGATCAACCGTCCATCACAGGGCTGATAACCAGCCCATCAAAGGGAGGATCACCAGTCCGTCAAAGGGAGGATCACCAGTCCATCACAGGGCTGATCACCAGTCCATCACAGGTCTGTTAACCAGTCCAACACAAGGCTGATCACCAGTCCATCACAGGGCTCATCACCAGTCCATCACAGGAAGGATCACCAATTCATTACAGGGAGGATCACCAGTCCATCACAGGGCTCATCACCAGTCCATCACAGGGCTCATCACCAGTCCATCACAGGAAGGATCACCAGTCCATCACAGGGAGGATCACCAGTCCATCAGAGGGAGGATCACCAGTCCATCACAGGGCTGATCACCAGTCCATCAGAGGGAGGATCATCAGTCCATCACAGGGAGGATCACCAGTCCATCACAGGGCTGATCACCAGTCCATCAAAGGGAGGATCACCAGTCCATCACATGGCTGATAACCAGTCCATCACAGGGGCTATAACCAGTCCATCAAAGGGAGGATCACCAGTCCATCAAAGGGAGGACCACCAGTCCATCACAGGGCTGGTAACCAGCCCATCAAAGGGAGGATCACCAGTCCATCAAAGGGAGGATCACCAGTCCAACACAGGGCTCATCACCGGTCCAACACAGGGCTGATCACCAGTCCAACACAGGGAGGATCACCAGTCCAACACAGGGCTGATCACCAGTCCATCACAGGGCTCATCACCAGTCCATCACAGGAAGGATCACCAGTCCATCACAGGGAGGATCACCCGTCCATCACAGGGAGGATCACCAATCCATCACAGGGAGGATCACCAGTCCATCACAGGGATGATCACCAGTCCATCAGAGGGAGGATCACCAGTCCATCACAAGGAGGATTACCAGTCCATCACAGGGCTCATCACCAGTCCATCAAAGGGAGGATCACCAGTCCATCACAGAGAGGATCACCAGTCCATCATAGGGCTGATCACCAGTCCATCAGAGGGAGGATCACCAGTCCATCACAGGGAGGATCACCAGTCCATCACAGGGCTGATCACCAGTCCATCACAGGGAGGATCACCAGTCCATCACAGGGAGGATCACCAATCCATCACAGGGAGGATCACCAGTCCATCACAGGCCTGATCACCAGTCCATCAGAGGGAGGATCACCAGTCCATCACAAGGAGGATCACCTCCATCACAGGGCTGATCACCAGTCCATCAAAGGGAGGATCACCAGTCCATCACATGGCTGATAACCAGTCCATCAAAGGGGCTATAACCAGTCCATCAAAGGGATGATCACCAGTACATCAAAGGGAGGATCAACCGTCCATCACAGGGCTGATAACCAGCCCATCAAAGGGAGGATCACCAGTCCGTCAAAGGGAGGATCACCAGTCCATCACAGTGCTGATCACCAGTCCATCACAGGGAGGATCACCAGTCCATCACAGGGAGGATCACCAATCCAGCACAGGGAGGATCACCAGTCCATCACAGGGCTGATCACCAGTCCATCAGAGGGAGGATCACCAGTCCATAACAAGGAGGATCACCAATCCAGCACAGGGAGGATCACCAGTCCATCACAGGGCTGATCACCAGTCCATCAGAGGGAGGATCACCAGTCCATAACAAGGAGGATCACCAGTCCATCACAGGGCTGATCACCAGTCCATCAAAGGGAGGATCACCAGTCCATCACATGGCTGATAACCAGTCCATCAAAGGGGCTATAACCAGTCCATCAAAGGGATGATCACCAGTCCATCAAAGGGAGGATCACCAGTCCATCACAGGGAGGATCACCAGTCCATCATAGGGCTGATAACCGGTCCATCAGAGGGAGGATCACCAGTCCATCACAGGGAGGATCACCAGTCCATCATAGGGCTGATAACCGGTCCATCAGAGGGAGGATCACCAGTCCATCACAGGGAGGATCAACAGTCCATCACAGGGCTGATCACCAGTCCATCACAGGGAGGATCACCAGTCCATCACAGGGAGGATCACCAATCCATCACAGGGAGGATCACCAGTCCATCACAGGGCTGATCACCAGTCCATCAGAGGGAGGATCACCAGTCCATCACAAGGAGGATCACCAGTCCATCAAAGGGAGGATCACCAGTCCATCACATGGCTGATAACCAGTCCATCAAAGGGGCTATAACCAGTCCATCAAAGGGAGGATCACCAGTCCATCAAAGGGAGGATCACCAGTCCATCACAGGGCTGATAACCAGCACATCAAAGGGAGGATCACAAGTCCATCAAAGGGAGGATCACCAGTCCAACACAGGGCTCATCACCGGTCCAACACAGGGCTGATCACCAGTCCAACACAGAGAGGATCACCAGTCTAACACAGGGCTGATCACCAGTCCATCACCGGGAGGATCACCAGTCCATCGATGGGCTGATCACCAGTCCATCAATGGGAGGATCACCAGTCCATCACAGGGGCTATAACCAGTCCATCAAAGGGAGGATCACCAGTCCATCAAAGGGAGGATCACCAGTCCATCACAGGGCTGGTAACCAGCCCATCAAAGGGAGGATCACCAGTCCATCAGAGGGAGGATCACCAGTCCATCACAGGGAGGATCACCAGTCCATCACAGGGCTGATCACCAGTCCATCACAGGGAGGATCACCAGTCCATCACAGGGAGGATCACCAATCCATCACAGGGAGGATCACCAGTCCATCACAGGCCTGATCACCAGTCCATCAGAGGGAGGATCACCAGTCCATCACAAGGAGGATCACCTCCATCACAGGGCTGATCACCAGTCCATCAAAGGGAGGATCACCAGTCCATCACATGGCTGATAACCAGATCATCAAAGGGGCTATAACCAGTCCATCAAAGGGATGATCACCAGTACATCAAAGGGAGGATCACCCGTCCATCACAGGGCTGATAACCAGCCCATCAAAGGGAGGATCACCAGTCCTTCAAAGGGAGGATCACCAGTCCATCACAGGGCTGATCACCAGTCCATCACAGGTCTGTTAACCAGTCCACCACAGGGCTCATCACCAGTCCATCACAGGAAGGATCACCATTTCATTACAGGGAGGATCACCAGTCCATCACAGGGCTCATCACCAGTCCATCACAGGTCTGATCACCAGTCCAACACAGGGCTGATCACCAGTCCATCACAGGGCTCATCACCAGTCCATCACAGGTCTGATCACCAGTCCAACACAGGTCTGATCACCAGTCCAATACAGGAAGGATCACCAGTCCATCACAGGGCTGATCACCAGTCCATCAGAGGGAGGATCACCAGTCCATCACAGGGCTGATCACCAGTCCATCACAGGGAGGATCACCAGTCCATCACAGGGCTGATCACCATTCCATCAAAGGGAGGATCACCAGTCCATCAGAGGGAGGATCACCAGTCCATCACAGGGAGGATCACCAGTCCATCACAGGGCTGATCACCAGTCCATCACAGTGAGGATCACCAGTCCATCACAGGGAGGATCACCAATCCAGCACAGGGAGGATCACCAGTCCATCACAGGGCTGATCACCAGTCCATCAAAGGGAGGATCACCAGTCCATCACAGGGCTGATCACCAGTCCATCAGAGGGAGGATCCCCAGTCCATCAAAAGGAGGATCACCAGTCCATCACAGGGCTGAAAACCAGTCCATAAAAGGGAGGATCACCAATCCATCACATGGCTGATAACCAGTCCATCGAAGGGGTTATAACCAGTCCATCAAAGGGATGATCACCAGTCCATCAAAGGGAGGATCACCAGTCCATCACAGAGAGGATCACCAGTCCATCATAGGGCTGATCACCATTCCATCAGAGGGAGGATCACCAGTCCATCACAGGGAGGATCACCAGTCCATCACAGGGAGAATCACCAGTCCATCACAGGGCTGGTAACCAGCCCATCAAAGGGAGGATCACCAGTCCATCAAAGGGAGGATAACCAGTCCAACACAGGGCTCATCACCGGTCCAACACAGAGCTGATCACCAGTCCATCACCGGGAGGATCACCAGTCCATCACAGGGCTGATCACCAGTCCAACACAGTTCTGATCACCAGTCCATCACAGGGCTCATCACCAGTCCATCACAGGAAGGATCACCAGTCCATCACAGGGAGGATCACCAGTCCATCAGAGGGAGGATCACCAGTCCATCACAGGGAGGATCACCAGTCCATCACAGGGCTCATCACCAGTCCATCACAGGAAGGATCACCAGTCCATCACAGGGAGGATCACCCGTCCATCACAGGGAGGATCACCAATCCATCACAGGGAGGATCACCAGTCCATCACAGGGCTGATCACCAGTCCATCACAGGGAGGATCACCAGTCCATCACAGGGATGATCACCAGTCCATCAAAGGGAGGATCACCAGTCCATCACAAGGAGGATTACCAGTCCATCACAGGGCTCATCACCAGTCCATCAAAGGGAGGATCACCAGTCCATCACAGAGAGGATCACCAGTCCATCATAGGGCTGATCACCAGTCCATCAGAGGGAGGATCACCAGTCCATCACAGGGAGGATCACCAGTCCATCACAGGGCTGATCACCAGTCCATCACAGGGAGGATCACCAGTCCATCACAGGGAGGATCACCAATCCATCACAGGGAGGATCACCAGTCCATCACAGGCCTGATCACCAGTCCATCAGAGGGAGGATCACCAGTCCATCACAAGGAGGATCACCTCCATCACAGGGCTGATCACCAGTCCATCAAAGGGAGGATCACCAGTCCATCACATGGCTGATAACCAGTCCATCAAAGGGGCTATAACCAGTCCATCAAAGGGATGATCACCAGTACATCAAAGGGAGGATCAACCGTCCATCACAGGGCTGATAACCAGCCCATCAAAGGGAGGATCACCAGTCCGTCAAAGGGAGGATCACCAGTCCATCACAGTGCTGATCACCAGTCCATCACAGGGAGGATCACCAGTCCATCACAGGGAGGATCACCAATCCAGCACAGGGAGGATCACCAGTCCATCACAGGGCTGATCACCAGTCCATCAGAGGGAGGATCACCAGTCCATAACAAGGAGGATCACCAATCCAGCACAGGGAGGATCACCAGTCCATCACAGGGCTGATCACCAGTCCATCAGAGGGAGCATCACCAGTCCATAACAAGGAGGATCACCAGTCCATCACAGGGCTGATCACCAGTCCATCAAAGGGAGGATCACCAGTCCATCACATGGCTGATAACCAGTCCATCAAAGGGGCTATAACCAGTCCATCAAAGGGATGATCACCAGTCCATCAAAGGGAGGATCACCAGTCCATCACAGGGAGGATCACCAGTCCATCATAGGGCTGATAACCGGTCCATCAGAGGGAGGATCACCAGTCCATCACAGGGAGGATCACCAGTCCATCATAGGGCTGATAACCGGTCCATCAGAGGGAGGATCACCAGTCCATCACAGGGAGGATCAACAGTCCATCACAGGGCTGATCACCAGTCCATCACAGGGAGGATCACCAGTCCATCACAGGGAGGATCACCAATCCATCACAGGGAGGATCACCAGTCCATCACAGGGCTGATCACCAGTCCATCAGAGGGAGGATCACCAGTCCATCACAAGGAGGATCACCAGTCCATCAAAGGGAGGATCACCAGTCCATCACATGGCTGATAACCAGTCCATCAAAGGGGCTATAACCAGTCCATCAAAGGGAGGATCACCAGTCCATCAAAGGGAGGATCACCAGTCCATCACAGGGCTGATAACCAGCACATCAAAGGGAGGATCACCAGTCCATCAAAGGGAGGATCACCAGTCCAACACAGGGCTCATCACCGGTCCAACACAGGGCTGATCACCAGTCCAACACAGAGAGGATCACCAGTCTAACACAGGGCTGATCACCAGTCCATCACCGGGAGGATCACCAGTCCATCGATGGGCTGATCACCAGTCCATCAATGGGAGGATCACCAGTCCATCACATGGCTGATAACCAGTCCATCACAGGGGCTATAACCAGTCCATCAAAGGGAGGATCACCAGTCCATCAAAGGGAGGATCACCAGTCCATCACAGGGCTGGTAACCAGCCCATCAAAGGGAGGATCACCAGTCCATCAGAGGGAGGATCACCAGTCCATCACAGGGAGGATCACCAGTCCATCACAGGGCTGATCACCAGTCCATCACAGGGAGGATCACCAGTCCATCACAGGGAGGATCACCAATCCATCACAGGGAGGATCACCAGTCCATCACAGGCCTGATCACCAGTCCATCAGAGGGAGGATCACCAGTCCATCACAAGGAGGATCACCTCCATCACAGGGCTGATCACCAGTCCATCAAAGGGAGGATCACCAGTCCATCACATGGCTGATAACCAGATCATCAAAGGGGCTATAACCAGTCCATCAAAGGGATGATCACCAGTACATCAAAGGGAGGATCACCCGTCCATCACAGGGCTGATAACCAGCCCATCAAAGGGAGGATCACCAGTCCGTCAAAGGGAGGATCACCAGTCCATCACAGGGCTGATCACCAGTCCATCACAGGTCTGTTAACCAGTCCACCACAGGGCTCATCACCAGTCCATCACAGGAAGGATCACCATTTCATTACAGGGAGGATCACCAGTCCATCACAGGGCTCATCACCAGTCCATCACAGGTCTGATCACCAGTCCAACACAGGGCTGATCACCAGTCCATCACAGGGCTCATCACCAGTCCATCACAGGTCTGATCACCAGTCCAACACAGGTCTGATCACCAGTCCAATACAGGAAGGATCACCAGTCCATCACAGGGCTGATCACCAGTCCATCAGAGGGAGGATCACCAGTCCATCACAGGGCTGATCACCAGTCCATCACAGGGAGGATCACCAGTCCATCACAGGGCTGATCACCATTCCATCAGAGGGAGGATCACCAGTCCATCACAGGGAGGATCACCAGTCCATCACAGGGAGAATCACCAGTCCATCACAGGGCTGGTAACCAGCCCATCAAAGGGAGGATCACCAGTCCATCAAAGGGAGGATAACCAGTCCAACACAGGGCTCATCACCGGTCCAACACAGAGCTGATCACCAGTCCATCACCGGGAGGATCACCAGTCCATCACAGGGCTGATCACCAGTCCAACACAGTTCTGATCACCAGTCCATCACAGGGCTCATCACCAGTCCATCACAGGAAGGATCACCAGTCCATCACAGGGAGGATCACCAGTCCATCAGAGGGAGGATCACCAGTCCATCACAGGGAGGATCAACAGTCCATCACAGGGAGGATCACCAATCCATCACAGGGAGGATCACCAGTCCATCACAAGGAGGATCACCAGTCCATCACAGGGCTGATAACCAGTCCATCAAAGGGGCTATAACCAGTCCATCAAAGGGATGATCACCAGTCCATCAAAGGGAGGATCACCAGTCCATCACAGGGAGGATCACCAGTCCATCATAGGGCTGATAACCGGTCCATCAGAGGGAGGATCACCAGTCCATCACAGGGAGGATCACCAGTCCATCATAGGGCTGATAACCGGTCCATCAGAGGGAGGATCACCAGTCCATCACAGGGAGGATCAACAGTCCATCACAGGGCTGATCACCAGTCCATCACAGGGAGGATCACCAGTCCATCACAGGGAGGATCACCAATCCATCACAGGGAGGATCACCAGTCCATCACAGGGCTGATCACCAGTCCATCAGAGGGAGGATCACCAGTCCATCACAAGGAGGATCACCAGTCCATCACATGGCTGATAACCAGTCCATCAAAGGGGCTATAACCAGTCCATCAAAGGGAGGATCACCAGTCCATCAAAGGGAGGATCACCAGTCCATCACAGGGCTGATAACCAGCACATCAAAGGGAGGATCACCAGTCCATCAAAGGGAGGATCACCAGTCCAACACAGGGCTCATCACCGGTCCAACACAGGGCTGATCACCAGTCCAACACAGAGAGGATCACCAGTCTAACACAGGGCTGATCACCAGTCCATCACCGGGAGGATCACCAGTCCATCGATGGGCTGATCACCAGTCCATCAATGGGAGGATCACCAGTCCATCACATGGCTGATAACCAGTCCATCACAGGGGCTATAACCAGTCCATCAAAGGGAGGATCACCAGTCCATCAAAGGGAGGATCACCAGTCCATCACAGGGAGGATCACCAGTCCATCATAGGGCTGATAACCAGTCCATCACAGGGGCTATAACCAGTCCATCAAAGGGAGGATCACCAGTCCATCAAAGGGAGGATAACTAGTCCAACACAGGGCTCATCACCGGTCCAACACAGAGCTGATCACCAGTCCATCACCGGGAGGATCACCAGTCCATCACAGGGCTGATCACCAGTCCAACACAGGGCTGATCACCAGTCCATCACAGGGCTCATCACCAGTCCATCACAGGAAGGATCACCAGTCCATCACAGGGAGGATCACCAGTCCATCAGAGGGAGGATCACCAGTCCATCACAGGGAGGATCAACAGTCCATCAAAGGGAGGATCACCAATCCATCACAGGGAGGATCACCAGTCCATCACAAGGAGGATCACCAGTCCATCACAGGGCTGATCACCAGTCCATCAAAGGAAGGATCACCAGTCCAACACAGGGAGGATCACCAGTCCAACACAGGGCTGATCACCAGTCCATCACAGGGCTCATCACCAGTCCATCACAGGAAGGATCACCAGTCCATCACAGGGAGGATCACCCGTCCATCACAGGGAGGATCACCAATCCATCACAGGGAGGATCACCAGTCCATCACAGGGCTGATCACCAGTCCATCAGAGGGAGGATCACCAGTCCATCACAAGGAGGATTACCAGTCCATCACAGGGCTGATCACCAGTCCATCAAAGGGAGGATCACCAGTCCATCACAGGGCTGATCACCAGTCCATCAGAGGGAGGATCCCCAGTCCATCAAAAGGAGGATCACCAGTCCATCACAGGGCTGAAAACCAGTCCATAAAAGGGAGGATCACCAATCCATCACATGGCTGATAACCAGTCCATCGAAGGGGTTATAACCAGTCCATCAAAGGGATGATCACCAGTCCATCAAAGGGAGGATCACCAGTCCATCACAGAGAGGATCACCAGTCCATCATAGGGCTGATCACCATTCCATCAGAGGGAGGATCACCAGTCCATCACAGGGAGGATCACCAGTCCATCACAGGGAGAATCACCAGTCCATCACAGGGCTGGTAACCAGCCCATCAAAGGGAGGATCACCTGTCCATCAAAGGGAGGATAACCAGTCCAACACAGGGCTCATCACCGGTCCAACACAGAGCTGATCACCAGTCCATCACCGGGAGGATCACCAGTCCATCACAGGGCTGATCACCAGTCCAACACAGTTCTGATCACCAGTAGATCACAGGGCTCATCACCAGTCCATCACAGGAAGGATCACCAGTCCATCACAGGGAGGATCACCAGTCCATCAGAGGGAGGATCACCAGTCCATCACAGGGAGGATCAACAGTCCATCACAGGGAGGATCACCAATCCATCACAGGGAGGATCAACAGTCCATCACAAGGAGGATCACCAGTCCATCACAGGGCTGATCACCAGTCCATCAAAGGAAGGATCACCAATCCATCACAGGGAGGATCACCAGTCCATCACAGGGCTGATCACCAGTCCATCAGAGGGAGGATCATCAGTCCATCACAGGGAGGATCACCAGTCCATCGAGGGCTGATCACCAGTCCATCAGAGGGAGGATCACCAGTCCATCACAGGGAGGATGACCAGTCCATCACAGGGCTGATCACCAGTCCATCACAGGGAGGATCACCAGTCCATCACAGGGAGGATCACCAATCCATCACAGGGAGGATCACCAGTCCATCACAGGCCTGATCACCAGTCCATCAGAGGGAGGATCACCAGTCCATCACAAGGAGGATCACCTCCATCACAGGGCTGATCACCAGTCCATCAAAGGGAGGATCACCAGTCCATCACATGGCTGATAACCAGTCCATCAAAGGGACTATAACCAGTCCATCAAAGGGATGATCACCAGTACATCAAAGGGAGGATCAACCGTCCATCACAGGGCTGATAACCAGCCCATCAAAGGGAGGATCACCAGTCCGTCAAAGGGAGGATCACCAGTCCATCACAGGGCTGATCACCAGTCCATCACAGGTCTGTTAAACAGTCCAACACAAGGCTGATCACCAGTCCATCACAGGGCTCATCACCAGTCCATCACAGGAAGGATCACCAATTCATTACAGGGAGGATCACCAGTCCATCACAGGGCTCATCACCAGTCCATCACAGGGCTCATCACCAGTCCATCACAGGAAGGATCACCAGTCCATCACAGGGAGGATCACCAGTCCATCAGAGGGAGGATCACCAGTCCATCACAGGGAGGATCAACAGTCCATCACAGGGAGGATCACCAATCCATCACAGGGAGGATCACCAGTCCATCACAAGGAGGATCACCAGTCCATCACCGGGCTGATCACCAGTCCATCAAAGGGAGGATCACCAATCCATCACAGGGAGGATCACCAGTCCATCACAGGGCTGATCACCAGTCCATCAGAGGGAGGATCATCAGTCCATCACAGGGAGGATCACCAGTCCATCACAGGGCTGATCACCAGTCCATCAAAGGGAGGATCACCAGTCCATCACATGGCTGATAACCAGTCCATCACAGGGGCTATAACCAGTCCATCAAAGGGAGGATCACCAGTCCATCAAAGGGAGGACCACCAGTCCATCACAGGGCTGGTAACCAGCCCATCAAAGGGAGGATCACCAGTCCATCAAAGGGAGGATCACCAGTCCAACACAGGGCTCATCACCGGTCCAACACAGGGCTGATCACCAGTCCAACACAGGGAGGATCACCAGTCCAACACAGGGCTGATCACCAGTCCATCACAGGGCTCATCACCAGTCCATCACAGGAAGGATCACCAGTCCATCACAGGGAGGATCACCCGTCCATCACAGGGAGGATCACCAATCCATCACAGGGAGGATCACCAGTCCATCACAGGGATGATCACCAGTCCATCAAAGGGAGGATCACCAGTCCATCACAAGGAGGATTACCAGTCCATCACAGGGCTCATCACCAGTCCATCAAAGGGAGGATCACCAGTCCATCACAGAGAGGATCACCAGTCCATCATAGGGCTGATCACCAGTCCATCAGAGGGAGGATCACCAGTCCATCACAGGGAGGATCACCAGTCCATCACAGGGCTGATCACCAGTCCATCACAGGGAGGATCACCAGTCCATCACAGGGAGGATCACCAATCCATCACAGGGAGGATCACCAGTCCATCACAGGCCTGATCACCAGTCCATCAGAGGGAGGATCACCAGTCCATCACAAGGAGGATCACCTCCATCACAGGGCTGATCACCAGTCCATCAAAGGGAGGATCACCAGTCCATCACATGGCTGATAACCAGTCCATCAAAGGGGCTATAACCAGTCCATCAAAGGGATGATCACCAGTACATCAAAGGGAGGATCAACCGTCCATCACAGGGCTGATAACCAGCCCATCAAAGGGAGGATCACCAGTCCGTCAAAGGGAGGATCACCAGTCCATCACAGTGCTGATCACCAGTCCATCACAGGGAGGATCACCAGTCCATCACAGGGAGGATCACCAATCCAGCACAGGGAGGATCACCAGTCCATCACAGGGCTGATCACCAGTCCATCAGAGGGAGGATCACCAGTCCATAACAAGGAGGATCACCAATCCAGCACAGGGAGGATCACCAGTCCATCACAGGGCTGATCACCAGTCCATCAGAGGGAGCATCACCAGTCCATAACAAGGAGGATCACCAGTCCATCACAGGGCTGATCACCAGTCCATCAAAGGGAGGATCACCAGTCCATCACATGGCTGATAACCAGTCCATCAAAGGGGCTATAACCAGTCCATCAAAGGGATGATCACCAGTCCATCAAAGGGAGGATCACCAGTCCATCACAGGGAGGATCACCAGTCCATCATAGGGCTGATAACCAGTCCATCAGAGGGAGGATCACCAGTCCATCACAGGGAGGATCACCAGTCCATCATAGGGCTGATAACCGGTCCATCAGAGGGAGGATCACCAGTCCATCACAGGGAGGATCAACAGTCCATCACAGGGCTGATCACCAGTCCATCACAGGGAGGATCACCAGTCCATCACAGGGAGGATCACCAATCCATCACAGGGAGGATCACCAGTCCATCACAGGGCTGATCACCAGTCCATCAGAGGGAGGATCACCAGTCCATCACAAGGAGGATCACCAGTCCATCAAAGGGAGGATCACCAGTCCATCACATGGCTGATAACCAGTCCATCAAAGGGGCTATAACCAGTCCATCAAAGGGAGGATCACCAGTCCATCAAAGGGAGGATCACCAGTCCATCACAGGGCTGATAACCAGCACATCAAAGGGAGGATCACCAGTCCATCAAAGGGAGGATCACCAGTCCAACACAGGGCTCATCACCGGTCCAACACAGGGCTGATCACCAGTCCAACACAGAGAGGATCACCAGTCTAACACAGGGCTGATCACCAGTCCATCACCGGGAGGATCACCAGTCCATCGATGGGCTGATCACCAGTCCATCAATGGGAGGATCACCAGTCCATCACATGGCTGATAACCAGTCCATCACAGGGGCTATAACCAGTCCATCAAAGGGAGGATCACCAGTCCATCAAAGGGAGGATCACCAGTCCATCACAGGGCTGGTAACCAGCCCATCAAAGGGAGGATCACCAGTCCATCAAAGGGAGGATCACCAGTCCATCACAGGGCTGGTAACCAGCCCATCAAAGGGAGGATCACCAGTCCATCAGAGGGAGGATCACCAGTCCATCACAGGGAGGATCACCAGTCCATCACAGGGCTGATCACCAGTCCATCACAGGGAGGATCACCAGTCCATCACAGGGAGGATCACCAATCCATCACAGGGAGGATCACCAGTCCATCACAGGCCTGATCACCAGTCCATCAGAGGGAGGATCACCAGTCCATCACAAGGAGGATCACCTCCATCACAGGGCTGATCACCAGTCCATCAAAGGGAGGATCACCAGTCCATCACATGGCTGATAACCAGATCATCAAAGGGGCTATAACCAGTCCATCAAAGGGATGATCACCAGTACATCAAAGGGAGGATCACCCGTCCATCACAGGGCTGATAACCAGCCCATCAAAGGGAGGATCACCAGTCCGTCAAAGGGAGGATCACCAGTCCATCACAGGGCTGATCACCAGTCCATCACAGGTCTGTTAACCAGTCCACCACAGGGCTCATCACCAGTCCATCACAGGAAGGATCACCATTTCATTACAGGGAGGATCACCAGTCCATCACAGGGCTCATCACCAGTCCATCACAGGTCTGATCACCAGTCCAACACAGGGCTGATCACCAGTCCATCACAGGGCTCATCACCAGTCCATCACAGGTCTGATCACCAGTCCAACACAGGTCTGATCACCAGTCCAATACAGGAAGGATCACCAGTCCATCACAGGGCTGATCACCAGTCCATCAGAGGGAGGATCACCAGTCCATCACAGGGCTGATCACCAGTCCATCACAGGGAGGATCACCAGTCCATCACAGGGCTGATCACCAGTCCATCAAAGGGAGGATCACCAGTCCATCAGAGGGAGGATCACCAGTCCATCACAGGGAGGATCACCAGTCCATCGAGGGCTGATCACCAGTCCATCAGAGGGAGGATCACCAGTCCATCACAGGGAGGATGACCAGTCCATCACAGGGCTGATCACCAGTCCATCACAGGGCTGATCACCAGTCCATCAGAGGGAGGATCATCAGTCCATCACAGGGAGGATCACCAGTCCATCGAGGGCTGATCACCAGTCCATCAGAGGGAGGATCACCAGTCCATCACAGGGAGGATGACCAGTCCATCACAGGGCTGATCACCAGTCCATCACAGGGAGGATCACCAGTCCATCACAGGGAGGATCACCAATCCATCACAGGGAGGATCACCAGTCCATCACAGGCCTGATCACCAGTCCATCAGAGGGAAGATCACCAATCCATCACAGGGAGGATCACCAGTCCATCACAGGCCTGATCACCAGTCCATCAGAGGGAGGATCACCAGTCCATCACAAGGAGGATCACCTCCATCACAGGGCTGATCACCAGTCCATCAAAGGGAGGATCACCAGTCCATCACATGGCTGATCACCAGTCCATCACAGGTCTGTTAACCAGTCCAACACAAGGCTGATCACCAGTCCATCACAGGGCTCATCACCAGTCCATCACAGGAAGGATCACCAATTCATTACAGGGAGGATCACCAGTCCATCACAGGGCTCATCACCAGTCCATCACAGGGCTCATCACCAGTCCATCACAGGAAGGATCACCAGTCCATCACAGGGAGGATCACCAGTCCATCAGAGGGAGGATCACCAGTCCATCACAGGGAGGATCAACAGTCCATCACAGGGAGGATCACCAATCCATCACAGGGAGGATCACCAGTCCATCACAAGGAGGATCACCAGTCCATCACAGGGCTGATCACCAGTCCATCAGAGGGAGGATCATCAGTCCATCACAGGGAGGATCACCAGTCCATCGAGGGCTGATCACCAGTCCATCAGAGGGAGGATCACCAGTCCATCACAGGGAGGATGACCAGTCCATCACAGGGCTGATCACCAGTCCATCACAGGGAGGATCACCAGTCCATCACAGGGAGGATCACCAATCCATCACAGGGAGGATCACCAGTCCATCACAGGCCTGATCACCAGTCCATCAGAGGGAGGATCACCAGTCCATCACAAGGAGGATCACCTCCATCACAGGGCTGATCACCAGTCCATCAAAGGGAGGATCACCAGTCCATCACATGGCTGATAACCAGTCCATCAAAGGGACTATAACCAGTCCATCAAAGGGATGATCACCAGTACATCAAAGGGAGGATCAACCGTCCATCACAGGGCTGATAACCAGCCCATCAAAGGGAGGATCACCAGTCCGTCAAAGGGAGGATCACCAGTCCATCACAGGGCTGATCACCAGTCCATCACAGGTCTGTTAACCAGTCCAACACAAGGCTGATCACCAGTCCATCACAGGGCTCATCACCAGTCCATCACAGGAAGGATCACCAATTCATTACAGGGAGGATCACCAGTCCATCACAGGGCTCATCACCAGTCCATCACAGGGCTCATCACCAGTCCATCACAGGAAGGATCACCAGTCCATCACAGGGAGGATCACCAGTCCATCAGAGGGAGGATCACCAGTCCATCACAGGGAGGATCAACAGTCCATCACAGGGAGGATCACCAATCCATCACAGGGAGGATCACCAGTCCATCACAAGGAGGATCACCAGTCCATCACCGGGCTGATCACCAGTCCATCAAAGGGAGGATCACCAATCCATCACAGGGAGGATCACCAGTCCATCACAGGGCTGATCACCAGTCCATCAGAGGGAGGATCATCAGTCCATCACAGGGAGGATCACCAGTCCATCACAGGGCTGATCACCAGTCCATCAAAGGGAGGATCACCAGTCCATCACATGGCTGATCACCAGTCCATCACAGGGAGGATCACCAGTCCATCACAGGGAGGATCACCAATCCATCACAGGGAGGATCACCAGTCCATCACAGGCCTGATCACCAGTCCATCAGAGGGAGGATCACCAGTCCATCACAAGGAGGATCACCTCCATCACAGGGCTGATCACCAGTCCATCAAAGGGAGGATCACCAGTCCATCACATGGCTGATAACCAGTCCATCAAAGGGGCTATAACCAGTCCATCAAAGGGATGATCACCAGTACATCAAAGGGAGGATCAACCGTCCATCACAGGGCTGAAAACCAGCCCATCAAAGGGAGGATCACCAGTCCGTCAAAGGGAGGATCACCAGTCCATCACAGTGCTGATCACCAGTCCATCACAGGGAGGATCACCAGTCCATCACAGGGAGGATCACCAATCCAGCACAGGGAGGATCACCAGTCCATCACAGGGCTGATCACCAGTCCATCAGAGGGAGGATCACCAGTCCATAACAAGGAGGATCACCAATCCAGCACAGGGAGGATCACCAGTCCATCACAGGGCTGATCACCAGTCCATCAGAGGGAGGATCACCAGTCCATAACAAGGAGGATCACCAGTCCATCACAGGGCTGATCACCAGTCCATCAAAGGGAGGATCACCAGTCCATCACATGGCTGATAACCAGTCCATCAAAGGGGCTATAACCAGTCCATCAAAGGGATGATCACCAGTCCATCAAAGGGAGGATCACCAGTCCATCACAGGGAGGATCACCAGTCCATCATAGGGCTGATAACCGGTCCATCAGAGGGAGGATCACCAGTCCATCACAGGGAGGATCACCAGTCCATCATAGGGCTGATAACCGGTCCATCAGAGGGAGGATCACCAGTCCATCACAGGGAGGATCAACAGTCCATCACAGGGCTGATCACCAGTCCATCACAGGGAGGATCACCAGTCCATCACAGGGAGGATCACCAATCCATCACAGGGAGGATCACCAGTCCATCACAGGGCTGATCACCAGTCCATCAGAGGGAGGATCACCAGTCCATCACAAGGAGGATCACCAGTCCATCAAAGGGAGGATCACCAGTCCATCACATGGCTGATAACCAGTCCATCAAAGGGGCTATAACCAGTCCATCAAAGGGAGGATCACCAGTCCATCAAAGGGAGGATCACCAGTCCATCACAGGGCTGATAACCAGCACATCAAAGGGAGGATCACCAGTCCATCAAAGGGAGGATCACCAGTCCAACACAGGGCTCATCACCGGTCCAACACAGGGCTGATCACCAGTCCAACACAGAGAGGATCACCAGTCTAACACAGGGCTGATCACCAGTCCATCACCGGGAGGATCACCAGTCCATCGATGGGCTGATCACCAGTCCATCAATGGGAGGATCACCAGTCCATCACATGGCTGATAACCAGTCCATCACAGGGGCTATAACCAGTCCATCAAAGGGAGGATCACCAGTCCATCAAAGGGAGGATCACCAGTCCATCACAGGGCTGGTAACCAGCCCATCAAAGGGAGGATCACCAATCCATCAGAGGGAGGATCACCAGTCCATCACAGGGAGGATCACCAGTCCATCACAGGGCTGATCACCAGTCCATCACAGGGAGGATCACCAGTCCATCACAGGGAGGATCACCAATCCATCACAGGGAGGATCACCAGTCCATCACAGGCCTGATCATCAGTCCATCAGAGGGAGGATCACCAGTCCATCACAAGGAGGATCACCTCCATCACAGGGCTGATCACCAGTCCATCAAAGGGAGGATCACCAGTCCATCACATGGCTGATAACCAGATCATCAAAGGGGCTATAACCAGTCCATCAAAGGGATGATCACCAGTACATCAAAGGGAGGATCACCCGTCCATCACAGGGCTGATAACCAGCCCATCAAAGGGAGGATCACCAGTCCGTCAAAGGGAGGATCACCAGTCCATCACAGGGCTGATCACCAGTCCATCACAGGTCTGTTAACCAGTCCACCACAGGGCTCATCACCAGTCCATCACAGGAAGGATCACCATTTCATTACAGGGAGGATCACCAGTCCATCACAGGGCTCATCACCAGTCCATCACAGGTCTGATCACCAGTCCAACACAGGGCTGATCACCAGTCCATCACAGGGCTCATCACCAGTCCATCACAGGTCTGATCACCAGTCCAACACAGGTCTGATCACCAGTCCAATACAGGAAGGATCACCAGTCCATCACAGGGCTGATCACCAGTCCATCAGAGGGAGGATCACCAGTCCATCACAGGGCTGATCACCAGTCCATCACAGGGAGGATCACCAGTCCATCACAGGGCTGATCACCAGTCCATCAAAGGGAGGATCACCAGTCCATCAGAGGGAGGATCACCAGTCCATCACAGGGAGGATCACCAGTCCATCGAGGGCTGATCACCAGTCCATCAGAGGGAGGATCACCAGTCCATCACAGGGAGGATGACCAGTCCATCACAGGGCTGATCACCAGTCCATCACAGGGCTGATCACCAGTCCATCAGGGGGAGGATCATCAGTCCATCACAGGGAGGATCACCAGTCCATCGAGGGCTGATCACCAGTCCATCAGAGGGAGGATCACCAGTCCATCACAGGGAGGATGACCAGTCCATCACAGGGCTGATCACCAGTCCATCACAGGGAGGATCACCAGTCCATCACAGGGAGGATCACCAATCCATCACAGGGAGGATCACCAGTCCATCACAGGCCTGATCACCAGTCCATCAGAGGGAGGATCACCAATCCATCACAGGGAGGATCACCAGTCCATCACAGGCCTGATCACCAGTCCATCAGAGGGAGGATCACCAGTCCATCACAAGGAGGATCACCTCCATCACAGGGCTGATCACCAGTCCATCAAAGGGAGGATCACCAGTCCATCACATGGCTGATCACCAGTCCATCACAGGTCTGTTAACCAGTCCAACACAAGGCTGATCACCAGTCCATCACAGGGCTCATCACCAGTCCATCACAGGAAGGATCACCAATTCATTACAGGGAGGATCACCAGTCCATCACAGGGCTCATCACCAGTCCATCACAGGGCTCATCACCAGTCCATCACAGGAAGGATCACCAGTCCATCACAGGGAGGATCACCAGTCCATCAGAGGGAGGATCACCAGTCCATCACAGGGAGGATCAACAGTCCATCACAGGGAGGATCACCAATCCATCACAGGGAGGATCACCAGTCCATCACAAGGAGGATCACCAGTCCATCACAGGGCTGATCACCAGTCCATCAGAGGGAGGATCATCAGTCCATCACAGGGAGGATCACCAGTCCATCGAGGGCTGATCACCAGTCCATCAGAGGGAGGATCACCAGTCCATCACAGGGAGGATGACCAGTCCATCACAGGGCTGATCACCAGTCCATCACAGGGAGGATCACCAGTCCATCACAGGGAGGATCACCAATCCATCACAGGGAGGATCACCAGTCCATCACAGGCCTGATCACCAGTCCATCAGAGGGAGGATCACCAGTCCATCACAAGGAGGATCACCTCCATCACAGGGCTGATCACCAGTCCATCAAAGGGAGGATCACCAGTCCATCACATGGCTGATAACCAGTCCATCAAAGGGACTATAACCAGTCCATCAAAGGGATGATCACCAGTACATCAAAGGGAGGATCAACCGTCCATCACAGGGCTGATAACCAGCCCATCAAAGGGAGGATCACCAGTCCGTCAAAGGGAGGATCACCAGTCCATCACAGGGCTGATCACCAGTCCATCACAGGTCTGTTAACCAGTCCAACACAAGGCTGATCACCAGTCCATCACAGGGCTCATCACCAGTCCATCACAGGAAGGATCACCAATTCATTACAGGGAGGATCACCAGTCCATCACAGGGCTCATCACCAGTCCATCACAGGGCTCATCACCAGTCCATCACAGGAAGGATCACCAGTCCATCACAGGGAGGATCACCAGTCCATCAGAGGGAGGATCACCAGTCCATCACAGGGCTGATCACCAGTCCATCAGAGGGAGGATCATCAGTCCATCACAGGGAGGATCACCAGTCCATCACAGGGCTGATCACCAGTCCATCAAAGGGAGGATCACCAGTCCATCACATGGCTGATAACCAGTCCATCACAGGGGCTATAACCAGTCCATCAAAGGGAGGATCACCAGTCCATCAAAGGGAGGACCACCAGTCCATCACAGGGCTGGTAACCAGCCCATCAAAGGGAGGATCACCAGTCCATCAAAGGGAGGATCACCAGTCCAACACAGGGCTCATCACCGGTCCAACACAGGGCTGATCACCAGTCCAACACAGGGAGGATCACCAGTCCAACACAGGGCTGATCACCAGTCCATCACAGGGCTCATCACTAGTCCATCACAGGAAGGATCACCAGTCCATCACAGGGAGGATCACCCGTCCATCACAGGGAGGATCACCAATCCATCACAGGGAGGATCACCAGTCCATCACAGGGATGATCACCAGTCCATCAGAGGGAGGATCACCAGTCCATCACAAGGAGGATTACCAGTCCATCACAGGGCTCATCACCAGTCCATCAAAGGGAGGATCACCAGTCCATCACAGAGAGGATCACCAGTCCATCATAGGGCTGATCACCAGTCCATCAGAGGGAGGATCACCAGTCCATCACAGGGAGGATCACCAGTCCATCACAGGGCTGATCACCAGTCCATCACAGGGAGGATCACCAGTCCATCACAGGGAGGATCACCAATCCATCACAGGGAGGATCACCAGTCCATCACAGGCCTGATCACCAGTCCATCAGAGGGAGGATCACCAGTCCATCACAAGGAGGATCACCTCCATCACAGGGCTGATCACCAGTCCATCAAAGGGAGGATCACCAGTCCATCACATGGCTGATAACCAGTCCATCAAAGGGGCTATAACCAGTCCATCAAAGGGATGATCACCAGTACATCAAAGGGAGGATCAACCGTCCATCACAGGGCTGATAACCAGCCCATCAAAGGGAGGATCACCAGTCCGTCAAAGGGAGGATCACCAGTCCATCACAGTGCTGATCACCAGTCCATCACAGGGAGGATCACCAGTCCATCACAGGGAGGATCACCAATCCAGCACAGGGAGGATCACCAGTCCATCACAGGGCTGATCACCAGTCCATCAGAGGGAGGATCACCAGTCCATAACAAGGAGGATCACCAATCCAGCACAGGGAGGATCACCAGTCCATCACAGGGCTGATCACCAGTCCATCAGAGGGAGGATCACCAGTCCATAACAAGGAGGATCACCAGTCCATCACAGGGCTGATCACCAGTCCATCAAAGGGAGGATCACCAGTCCATCACATGGCTGATAACCAGTCCATCAAAGGGGCTATAACCAGTCCATCAAAGGGATGATCACCAGTCCATCAAAGGGAGGATCACCAGTCCATCACAGGGAGGATCACCAGTCCATCATAGGGCTGATAACCGGTCCATCAGAGGGAGGATCACCAGTCCATCACAGGGAGGATCACCAGTCCATCATAGGGCTGATAACCGGTCCATCAGAGGGAGGATCACCAGTCCATCACAGGGAGGATCAACAGTCCATCACAGGGCTGATCACCAGTCCATCACAGGGAGGATCACCAGTCCATCACAGGGAGGATCACCAATCCATCACAGGGAGGATCACCAGTCCATCACAGGGCTGATCACCAGTCCATCAGAGGGAGGATCACCAGTCCATCACAAGGAGGATCACCAGTCCATCAAAGGGAGGATCACCAGTCCATCACATGGCTGATAACCAGTCCATCAAAGGGGCTATAACCAGTCCATCAAAGGGAGGATCACCAGTCCATCAAAGGGAGGATCACCAGTCCATCACAGGGCTGATAACCAGCACATCAAAGGGAGGATCACCAGTCCATCAAAGGGAGGATCACCAGTCCAACACAGGGCTCATCACCGGTCCAACACAGGGCTGATCACCAGTCCAACACAGAGAGGATCACCAGTCTAACACAGGGCTGATCACCAGTCCATCACCGGGAGGATCACCAGTCCATCGATGGGCTGATCACCAGTCCATCAATGGGAGGATCACCAGTCCATCACAGGGGCTATAACCAGTCCATCAAAGGGAGGATCACCAGTCCATCAAAGGGAGGATCACCAGTCCATCACAGGGCTGGTAACCAGCCCATCAAAGGGAGGATCACCAGTCCATCAGAGGGAGGATCACCAGTCCATCACAGGGAGGATCACCAGTCCATCACAGGGCTGATCACCAGTCCATCACAGGGAGGATCACCAGTCCATCACAGGGAGGATCACCAATCCATCACAGGGAGGATCACCAGTCCATCACAGGCCTGATCACCAGTCCATCAGAGGGAGGATCACCAGTCCATCACAAGGAGGATCACCTCCATCACAGGGCTGATCACCAGTCCATCAAAGGGAGGATCACCAGTCCATCACATGGCTGATAACCAGATCATCAAAGGGGCTATAACCAGTCCATCAAAGGGATGATCACCAGTACATCAAAGGGAGGATCACCCGTCCATCACAGGGCTGATAACCAGCCCATCAAAGGGAGGATCACCAGTCCTTCAAAGGGAGGATCACCAGTCCATCACAGGGCTGATCACCAGTCCATCACAGGTCTGTTAACCAGTCCACCACAGGGCTCATCACCAGTCCATCACAGGAAGGATCACCATTTCATTACAGGGAGGATCACCAGTCCATCACAGGGCTCATCACCAGTCCATCACAGGTCTGATCACCAGTCCAACACAGGGCTGATCACCAGTCCATCACAGGGCTCATCACCAGTCCATCACAGGTCTGATCACCAGTCCAACACAGGTCTGATCACCAGTCCAATACAGGAAGGATCACCAGTCCATCACAGGGCTGATCACCAGTCCATCAGAGGGAGGATCACCAGTCCATCACAGGGCTGATCACCAGTCCATCACAGGGAGGATCACCAGTCCATCACAGGGCTGATCACCATTCCATCAAAGGGAGGATCACCAGTCCATCAGAGGGAGGATCACCAGTCCATCACAGGGAGGATCACCAGTCCATCACAGGGCTGATCACCAGTCCATCACAGTGAGGATCACCAGTCCATCACAGGGAGGATCACCAATCCAGCACAGGGAGGATCACCAGTCCATCACAGGGCTGATCACCAGTCCATCAAAGGGAGGATCACCAGTCCATCACAGGGCTGATCACCAGTCCATCAGAGGGAGGATCCCCAGTCCATCAAAAGGAGGATCACCAGTCCATCACAGGGCTGAAAACCAGTCCATAAAAGGGAGGATCACCAATCCATCACATGGCTGATAACCAGTCCATCGAAGGGGTTATAACCAGTCCATCAAAGGGATGATCACCAGTCCATCAAAGGGAGGATCACCAGTCCATCACAGAGAGGATCACCAGTCCATCATAGGGCTGATCACCATTCCATCAGAGGGAGGATCACCAGTCCATCACAGGGAGGATCACCAGTCCATCACAGGGAGAATCACCAGTCCATCACAGGGCTGGTAACCAGCCCATCAAAGGGAGGATCACCAGTCCATCAAAGGGAGGATAACCAGTCCAACACAGGGCTCATCACCGGTCCAACACAGAGCTGATCACCAGTCCATCACCGGGAGGATCACCAGTCCATCACAGGGCTGATCACCAGTCCAACACAGTTCTGATCACCAGTCCATCACAGGGCTCATCACCAGTCCATCACAGGAAGGATCACCAGTCCATCACAGGGAGGATCACCAGTCCATCAGAGGGAGGATCACCAGTCCATCACAGGGAGGATCACCAGTCCATCACAGGGCTCATCACCAGTCCATCACAGGAAGGATCACCAGTCCATCACAGGGAGGATCACCCGTCCATCACAGGGAGGATCACCAATCCATCACAGGGAGGATCACCAGTCCATCACAGGGCTGATCACCAGTCCATCACAGGGAGGATCACCAGTCCATCACAGGGATGATCACCAGTCCATCAAAGGGAGGATCACCAGTCCATCACAAGGAGGATTACCAGTCCATCACAGGGCTCATCACCAGTCCATCAAAGGGAGGATCACCAGTCCATCACAGAGAGGATCACCAGTCCATCATAGGGCTGATCACCAGTCCATCAGAGGGAGGATCACCAGTCCATCACAGGGAGGATCACCAGTCCATCACAGGGCTGATCACCAGTCCATCACAGGGAGGATCACCAGTCCATCACAGGGAGGATCACCAATCCATCACAGGGAGGATCACCAGTCCATCACAGGGCTGATCACCAGTCCATCAGAGGGAGGATCACCAGTCCATCACAAGGAGGATCACCTCCATCACAGGGCTGATCACCAGTCCATCAAAGGGAGGATCACCAGTCCATCACATGGCTGATAACCAGTCCATCAAAGGGGCTATAACCAGTCCATCAAAGGGATGATCACCAGTACATCAAAGGGAGGATCAACCGTCCATCACAGGGCTGATAACCAGCCCATCAAAGGGAGGATCACCAGTCCGTCAAAGGGAGGATCACCAGTCCATCACAGTGCTGATCACCAGTCCATCACAGGGAGGATCACCAGTCCATCACAGGGAGGATCACCAATCCAGCACAGGGAGGATCACCAGTCCATCACAGGGCTGATCACCAGTCCATCAGAGGGAGGATCACCAGTCCATAACAAGGAGGATCACCAATCCAGCACAGGGAGGATCACCAGTCCATCACAGGGCTGATCACCAGTCCATCAGAGGGAGCATCACCAGTCCATAACAAGGAGGATCACCAGTCCATCACAGGGCTGATCACCAGTCCATCAAAGGGAGGATCACCAGTCCATCACATGGCTGATAACCAGTCCATCAAAGGGGCTATAACCAGTCCATCAAAGGGATGATCACCAGTCCATCAAAGGGAGGATCACCAGTCCATCACAGGGAGGATCACCAGTCCATCATAGGGCTGATAACCGGTCCATCAGAGGGAGGATCACCAGTCCATCACAGGGAGGATCACCAGTCCATCATAGGGCTGATAACCGGTCCATCAGAGGGAGGATCACCAGTCCATCACAGGGAGGATCAACAGTCCATCACAGGGCTGATCACCAGTCCATCACAGGGAGGATCACCAGTCCATCACAGGGAGGATCACCAATCCATCACAGGGAGGATCACCAGTCCATCACAGGGCTGATCACCAGTCCATCAGAGGGAGGATCACCAGTCCATCACAAGGAGGATCACCAGTCCATCAAAGGGAGGATCACCAGTCCATCACATGGCTGATAACCAGTCCATCAAAGGGGCTATAACCAGTCCATCAAAGGGAGGATCACCAGTCCATCAAAGGGAGGATCACCAGTCCATCACAGGGCTGATAACCAGCACATCAAAGGGAGGATCACCAGTCCATCAAAGGGAGGATCACCAGTCCAACACAGGGCTCATCACCGGTCCAACACAGGGCTGATCACCAGTCCAACACAGAGAGGATCACCAGTCTAACACAGGGCTGATCACCAGTCCATCACCGGGAGGATCACCAGTCCATCGATGGGCTGATCACCAGTCCATCAATGGGAGGATCACCAGTCCATCACATGGCTGATAACCAGTCCATCACAGGGGCTATAACCAGTCCATCAAAGGGAGGATCACCAGTCCATCAAAGGGAGGATCACCAGTCCATCACAGGGCTGGTAACCAGCCCATCAAAGGGAGGATCACCAGTCCATCAGAGGGAGGATCACCAGTCCATCACAGGGAGGATCACCAGTCCATCACAGGGCTGATCACCAGTCCATCACAGGGAGGATCACCAGTCCATCACAGGGAGGATCACCAATCCATCACAGGGAGGATCACCAGTCCATCACAGGCCTGATCACCAGTCCATCAGAGGGAGGATCACCAGTCCATCACAAGGAGGATCACCTCCATCACAGGGCTGATCACCAGTCCATCAAAGGGAGGATCACCAGTCCATCACATGGCTGATAACCAGATCATCAAAGGGGCTATAACCAGTCCATCAAAGGGATGATCACCAGTACATCAAAGGGAGGATCACCCGTCCATCACAGGGCTGATAACCAGCCCATCAAAGGGAGGATCACCAGTCCGTCAAAGGGAGGATCACCAGTCCATCACAGGGCTGATCACCAGTCCATCACAGGTCTGTTAACCAGTCCACCACAGGGCTCATCACCAGTCCATCACAGGAAGGATCACCATTTCATTACAGGGAGGATCACCAGTCCATCACAGGGCTCATCACCAGTCCATCACAGGTCTGATCACCAGTCCAACACAGGGCTGATCACCAGTCCATCACAGGGCTCATCACCAGTCCATCACAGGTCTGATCACCAGTCCAACACAGGTCTGATCACCAGTCCAATACAGGAAGGATCACCAGTCCATCACAGGGCTGATCACCAGTCCATCAGAGGGAGGATCACCAGTCCATCACAGGGCTGATCACCAGTCCATCACAGGGAGGATCACCAGTCCATCACAGGGCTGATCACCATTCCATCAGAGGGAGGATCACCAGTCCATCACAGGGAGGATCACCAGTCCATCACAGGGAGAATCACCAGTCCATCACAGGGCTGGTAACCAGCCCATCAAAGGGAGGATCACCAGTCCATCAAAGGGAGGATAACCAGTCCAACACAGGGCTCATCACCGGTCCAACACAGAGCTGATCACCAGTCCATCACCGGGAGGATCACCAGTCCATCACAGGGCTGATCACCAGTCCAACACAGTTCTGATCACCAGTCCATCACAGGGCTCATCACCAGTCCATCACAGGAAGGATCACCAGTCCATCACAGGGAGGATCACCAGTCCATCAGAGGGAGGATCACCAGTCCATCACAGGGAGGATCAACAGTCCATTCAAGGGAGGATCACCAATCCATCACAGGGAGGATCACCAGTCCATCACAAGGAGGATCACCAGTCCATCACAGGGCTGATAACCAGTCCATCAAAGGGGCTATAACCAGTCCATCAAAGGGATGATCACCAGTCCATCAAAGGGAGGATCACCAGTCCATCACAGGGAGGATCACCAGTCCATCATAGGGCTGATAACCGGTCCATCAGAGGGAGGATCACCAGTCCATCACAGGGAGGATCACCAGTCCATCATAGGGCTGATAACCGGTCCATCAGAGGGAGGATCACCAGTCCATCACAGGGAGGATCAACAGTCCATCACAGGGCTGATCACCAGTCCATCACAGGGAGGATCACCAGTCCATCACAGGGAGGATCACCAATCCATCACAGGGAGGATCACCAGTCCATCACAGGGCTGATCACCAGTCCATCAGAGGGAGGATCACCAGTCCATCACAAGGAGGATCACCAGTCCATCACATGGCTGATAACCAGTCCATCAAAGGGGCTATAACCAGTCCATCAAAGGGAGGATCACCAGTCCATCAAAGGGAGGATCACCAGTCCATCACAGGGCTGATAACCAGCACATCAAAGGGAGGATCACCAGTCCATCAAAGGGAGGATCACCAGTCCAACACAGGGCTCATCACCGGTCCAACACAGGGCTGATCACCAGTCCAACACAGAGAGGATCACCAGTCTAACACAGGGCTGATCACCAGTCCATCACCGGGAGGATCACCAGTCCATCGATGGGCTGATCACCAGTCCATCAATGGGAGGATCACCAGTCCATCACATGGCTGATAACCAGTCCATCACAGGGGCTATAACCAGTCCATCAAAGGGAGGATCACCAGTCCATCAAAGGGAGGATCACCAGTCCATCACAGGGCTGGTAACCAGCCCATCAAAGGGAGGATCACCAGTCCATCAGAGGGAGGATCACCAGTCCATCACAGGGAGGATCACCAGTCCATCACAGGGCTGATCACCAGTCCATCACAGGGAGGATCACCAGTCCATCACAGGGAGGATCACCAATCCATCACAGGGAGGATCACCAGTCCATCACAGGCCTGATCACCAGTCCATCAGAGGGAGGATCACCAGTCCATCACAAGGAGGATCACCTCCATCACAGGGCTGATCACCAGTCCATCAAAGGGAGGATCACCAGTCCATCACATGGCTGATAACCAGATCATCAAAGGGGCTATAACCAGTCCATCAAAGGGATGATCACCAGTACATCAAAGGGAGGATCACCCGTCCATCACAGGGCTGATAACCAGCCCATCAAAGGGAGGATCACCAGTCCGTCAAAGGGAGGATCACCAGTCCATCACAGGGCTGATCACCAGTCCATCACAGGTCTGTTAACCAGTCCACCACAGGGCTCATCACCAGTCCATCACAGGAAGGATCACCATTTCATTACAGGGAGGATCACCAGTCCATCACAGGGCTCATCACCAGTCCATCACAGGTCTGATCACCAGTCCAACACAGGGCTGATCACCAGTCCATCACAGGGCTCATCACCAGTCCATCACAGGTCTGATCACCAGTCCAACACAGGTCTGATCACCAGTCCAATACAGGAAGGATCACCAGTCCATCACAGGGCTGATCACCAGTCCATCAGAGGGAGGATCACCAGTCCATCACAGGGCTGATCACCAGTCCATCACAGGGAGGATCACCAGTCCATCACAGGGCTGATCACCAGTCCATCAAAGGGAGGATCACCAGTCCATCAGAGGGAGGATCACCAGTCCATCACAGGGAGGATCACCAGTCCATCACAGGGCTGATCACCAGTCCATCACAGTGAGGATCACCAGTCCATCACAGGGAGGATCACCAATCCAGCACAGGGAGGATCACCAGTCCATCACAGGGCTGATCACCAGTCCATCAAAGGGAGGATCACCAGTCCATCACAGGGCTGATCACCAGTCCATCAGAGGGAGGATCCCCAGTCCATCAAAAGGAGGATCACCAGTCCATCACAGGGCTGAAAACCAGTCCATAAAAGGGAGGATCACCAATCCATCACATGGCTGATAACCAGTCCATCGAAGGGGTTATAACCAGTCCATCAAAGGGATGATCACCAGTCCATCAAAGGGAGGATCACCAGTCCATCACAGAGAGGATCACCAGTCCATCATAGGGCTGATCACCATTCCATCAGAGGGAGGATCACCAGTCCATCACAGGGAGGATCACAAGTCCATCACAGGGAGAATCACCAGTCCATCACAGGGCTGGTAACCAGCCCATCAAAGGGAGGATCACCAGTCCATCAAAGGGAGGATAACCAGTCCAACACAGGGCTCATCACCGGTCCAACACAGAGCTGATCACCAGTCCATCACCGGGAGGATCACCAGTCCATCACAGGGCTGATCACCAGTCCAACACAGTTCTGATCACCAGTCCATCACAGGGCTCATCACCAGTCCATCACAGGAAGGATCACCAGTCCATCACAGGGAGGATCACCAGTCCATCAGAGGGAGGATCACCAGTCCATCACAGGGAGGATCAACAATCCATCACAGGGAGGATCACCAATCCATCACAGGGAGGATCACCAGTCCATCACAAGGAGGATCACCAGTCCATCACAGGGCTGATCACCAGTCCATCAAAGGAAGGATCACCAATCCATCACAGGGAGGATCACCAGTCCATCACAGGGCTGATCACCAGTCCATCAGAGGGAGGATCATCAGTCCATCACAGGGAGGATCACCAGTCCATCGAGGGCTGATCACCAGTCCATCAGAGGGAGGATCACCAGTCCATCACAGGGAGGATCACCAGTCCATCACAGGGCTGATCACCAGTCCATCACAGGGAGGATCACCAGTCCATCACAGGGAGGATCACCAATCCATCACAGGGAGGATCACCAGTCCATCACAGGCCTGATCACCAGTCCATCAGAGGGAGGATCACCAGTCCATCACAAGGAGGATCACCTCCATCACAGGGCTGATCACCAGTCCATCAAAGGGGCTATAACCAGTCCATCAAAGGGATGATCACCAGTACATCAAAGGGAGGATCAACCGTCCATCACAGGGCTGATAACCAGCCCATCAAAGGGAGGATGACCAGTCCGTCAAAGGGAGGATCACCAGTCCATCACAGGGCTGATCACCAGTCCATCACAGGTCTGTTAACCAGTCCAACACAAGGCTGATCACCAGTCCATCACAGGGCTCATCACCAGTCCATCACAGGTCTGATCACCAGTCCAACACAGGTCTGATCACCAGTCCAATACAGGAAGGATCACCAGTTCATCAAAGGGAGGATCACCAGTCCATCACATGGCTGATAACCAGTCCATCACAGGGGCTATAACCAGTCCATCAAAGGGAGGATCACCAGTCCATCAAAGGGAGGATCACCAGTCCATCACAGGGCTGGTAACCAGCCCATCAAAGGGAGGATCACCAGTCCATCAAAGGGAGGATCACCAGTCCAACAAAGGGCTCATCACCGGTCCAACATAGGGCTGATCACCAGTCCAACACAGGGAGGATCACCAGTCCAACACAGGGCTGATCACCAGTCCATCACAGGGCTCATCACCAGTCCATCAAAGGGAGGATCACTAGTCCATCACAGGGAGGATCACCAGTCCATCACAGGGAGGATCACTAATCCAGCACAGGTAGGATCACCAGTCCATCACAGGGCTGATCACCAGTCCATTAGAGGGAGGATCACCAGTCCATCACAAGGAGGATCACCAGTCCATGACAGGGCTCATCACCAGTCCATCACAGGTCTGATCACCAGTTAAACATAGGGCGGATCACCAGTCCATCACAGGGCTCATCACCAGTCCATCACAGGTCTGATCACCAGTCCAACACAGGTCTGATCACCAGTCCAATACAGAAAGGATCACCAGTCCATCAAAGGGAGGATCACCAGTCCATCACATGGCTGATAACCAGTCCATCACAGGGGCTATAACCAGTCCATCAAAGGGAGGATCACCAGTCCATCAAAGGGAGGATAACTAGTCCAACACAGGGCTCATCACCGGTCCAACACAGAGCTGATCACCAGTCCATCACCGGGAGGATCACCAGTCCATCACAGGGCTGATCACCAGTCCAACACAGGGCTGATCACCAGTCCATCACAGGGCTCATCACAAGTCCATCACAGGAAGGATCACCAGTCCATCACAGGGAGGATCACCAGTCCATCAGAGGGAGGATCACCAGTCCATCACAGGGAGGATCAACAGTCCATCAAAGGGAGGATCACCAATCCATCACAGGGAGGATCACCAGTCCATCACAAGGAGGATCACCAGTCCATCACAGGGCTGATCACCAGTCCATCACAGTGAGGATCACCAGTCCATCACAGGGAGGATCACCAATCCAGCACAGGGAGGATCACCAGTCCATCACAGGGCTGATCACCAGTCCATCAAAGGGAGGATCACCAGTCCATCACAGGGCTGATCACCAGTCCATCAGAGGGAGGATCCCCAGTCCATCAAAAGGAGGATCACCAGTCCATCACAGGGCTGAAAACCAGTCCATAAAAGGGAGGATCACCAATCCATCACATGGCTGATAACCAGTCCATCGAAGGGGTTATAACCAGTCCATCAAAGGGATGATCACCAGTCCATCAAAGGGAGGATCACCAGTCCATCACAGAGAGGATCACCAGTCCATCATAGGGCTGATCACCATTCCATCAGAGGGAGGATCACCAGTCCATCACAGGGAGGATCACCAGTCCATCACAGGGAGAATCACCAGTCCATCACAGGGCTGGTAACCAGCCCATCAAAGGGAGGATCACCAGTCCATCAAAGGGAGGATAACCAGTCCAACACAGGGCTCATCACCGGTCCAACACAGAGCTGATCACCAGTCCATCACCGGGAGGATCACCAGTCCATCACAGGGCTGATCACCAGTCCAACACAGTTCTGATCACCAGTCCATCACAGGGCTCATCACCAGTCCATCACAGGAAGGATCACCAGTCCATCACAGGGAGGATCACCAGTCCATCAGAGGGAGGATCACCAGTCCATCACAGGGAGGATCAACAATCCATCACAGGGAGGATCACCAATCCATCACAGGGAGGATCACCAGTCCATCACAAGGAGGATCACCAGTCCATCACAGGGCTGATCACCAGTCCATGAAAGGAAGGATCACCAATCCATCACAGGGAGGATCACCAGTCCATCACAGGGCTGATCACCAGTCCATCAGAGGGAGGATCATCAGTCCATCACAGGGAGGATCACCAGTCCATCGAGGGCTGATCACCAGTCCATCAGAGGGAGGATCACCAGTCCATCACAGGGAGGATCACCAGTCCATCACAGGGCTGATCACCAGTCCATCACAGGGAGGATCACCAGTCCATCACAGGGAGGATCACCAATCCATCACAGGGAGGATCACCAGTCCATCACAGGCCTGATCACCAGTCCATCAGAGGGAGGATCACCAGTCCATCACAAGGAGGATCACCTCCATCACAGGGCTGATCACCAGTCCATCAAAGGGGCTATAACCAGTCCATCAAAGGGATGATCACCAGTACATCAAAGGGAGGATCAACCGTCCATCACAGGGCTGATAACCAGCCCATCAAAGGGAGGATGACCAGTCCGTCAAAGGGAGGATCACCAGTCCATCACAGGGCTGATCACCAGTCCATCACAGGTCTGTTAACCAGTCCAACACAAGGCTGATCACCAGTCCATCACAGGGCTCATCACCAGTCCATCACAGGTCTGATCACCAGTCCAACACAGGTCTGATCACCAGTCCAATACAGGAAGGATCACCAGTCCATCAAAGGGAGGATCACCAGTCCATCACATGGCTGATAACCAGTCCATCACAGGGGCTATAACCAGTCCATCAAAGGGAGGATCACCAGTCCATCAAAGGGAGGATCACCAGTCCATCACAGGGCTGGTAACCAGCCCATCAAAGGGAGGATCACCAGTCCATCAAAGGGAGGATCACCAGTCCAACAAAGGGCTCATCACCGGTCCAACATAGGGCTGATCACCAGTCCAACACAGGGAGGATCACCAGTCCAACACAGGGCTGATCACCAGTCCATCACAGGGCTCATCACCAGTCCATCAAAGGGAGGATCACTAGTCCATCACAGGGAGGATCACCAGTCCATCACAGGGAGGATCACTAATCCAGCACAGGTAGGATCACCAGTCCATCACAGGGCTGATCACCAGTCCATTAGAGGGAGGATCACCAGTCCATCACAAGGAGGATCACCAGTCCATGACAGGGCTCATCACCAGTCCATCACAGGTCTGATCACCAGTTCAACATAGGGCTGATCACCAGTCCATCACAGGGCTCATCACCAGTCCATCACAGGTCTGATCACCAGTCCAACACAGGTCTGATCACCAGTCCAATACAGGAAGGATCACCAGTCCATCAAAGGGAGGATCACCAGTCCATCACATGGCTGATAACCAGTCCATCACAGGGGCTATAACCAGTCCATCAAAGGGAGGATCACCAGTCCATCAAAGGGAGGATAACTAGTCCAACACAGGGCTCATCACCGGTCCAACACAGAGCTGATCACCAGTCCATCACCGGGAGGATCACCAATCCAGCACAGGGAGGATCACCAGTCCATCACAGGGCTGATCACCAGTCCATCAAAGGGAGGATCACCAGTCCATCACAGGGCTGATCACCAGTCCATCAGAGGGAGGATCCCCAGTCCATCAAAAGGAGGATCACCAGTCCATCACAGGGCTGAAAACCAGTCCATAAAAGGGAGGATCACCAATCCATCACATGGCTGATAACCAGTCCATCGAAGGGGTTATAACCAGTCCATCAAAGGGATGATCACCAGTCCATCAAAGGGAGGATCACCAGTCCATCACAGAGAGGATCACCAGTCCATCATAGGGCTGATCACCATTCCATCAGAGGGAGGATCACCAGTCCATCACAGGGAGGATCACCAGTCCATCACAGGGAGAATCACCAGTCCATCACAGGGCTGGTAACCAGCCCATCAAAGGGAGGATCACCAGTCCATCAAAGGGAGGATAACCAGTCCAACACAGGGCTCATCACCGGTCCAACACAGAGCTGATCACCAGTCCATCACCGGGAGGATCACCAGTCCATCACAGGGCTGATCACCAGTCCAACACAGTTCTGATCACCAGTCCATCACAGGGCTCATCACCAGTCCATCACAGGAAGGATCACCAGTCCATCACAGGGAGGATCACCAGTCCATCAGAGGGAGGATCACCAGTCCATCACAGGGAGGATCAACAATCCATCACAGGGAGGATCACCAATCCATCACAGGGAGGATCACCAGTCCATCACAAGGAGGATCACCAGTCCATCACAGGGCTGATCACCAGTCCATGAAAGGAAGGATCACCAATCCATCACAGGGAGGATCACCAGTCCATCACAGGGCTGATCACCAGTCCATCAGAGGGAGGATCATCAGTCCATCACAGGGAGGATCACCAGTCCATCGAGGGCTGATCACCAGTCCATCAGAGGGAGGATCACCAGTCCATCACAGGGAGGATCACCAGTCCATCACAGGGCTGATCACCAGTCCATCACAGGGAGGATCACCAGTCCATCACAGGGAGGATCACCAATCCATCACAGGGAGGATCACCAGTCCATCACAGGCCTGATCACCAGTCCATCAGAGGGAGGATCACCAGTCCATCACAAGGAGGATCACCTCCATCACAGGGCTGATCACCAGTCCATCAAAGGGGCTATAACCAGTCCATCAAAGGGATGATCACCAGTACATCAAAGGGAGGATCAACCGTCCATCACAGGGCTGATAACCAGCCCATCAAAGGGAGGATGACCAGTCCGTCAAAGGGAGGATCACCAGTCCATCACAGGGCTGATCACCAGTCCATCACAGGTCTGTTAACCAGTCCAACACAAGGCTGATCACCAGTCCATCACAGGGCTCATCACCAGTCCATCACAGGTCTGATCACCAGTCCAACACAGGTCTGATCACCAGTCCAATACAGGAAGGATCACCAGTCCATCAAAGGGAGGATCACCAGTCCATCACATGGCTGATAACCAGTCCATCACAGGGGCTATAACCAGTCCATCAAAGGGAGGATCACCAGTCCATCAAAGGGAGGATCACCAGTCCATCACAGGGCTGGTAACCAGCCCATCAAAGGGAGGATCACCAGTCCATCAAAGGGAGGATCACCAGTCCAACAAAGGGCTCATCACCGGTCCAACATAGGGCTGATCACCAGTCCAACACAGGGAGGATCACCAGTCCAACACAGGGCTGATCACCAGTCCATCACAGGGCTCATCACCAGTCCATCAAAGGGAGGATCACTAGTCCATCACAGGGAGGATCACCAGTCCATCACAGGGAGGATCACTAATCCAGCACAGGTAGGATCACCAGTCCATCACAGGGCTGATCACCAGTCCATTAGAGGGAGGATCACCAGTCCATCACAAGGAGGATCACCAGTCCATGACAGGGCTCATCACCAGTCCATCACAGGTCTGATCACCAGTTCAACATAGGGCTGATCACCAGTCCATCACAGGGCTCATCACCAGTCCATCACAGGTCTGATCACCAGTCCAACACAGGTCTGATCACCAGTCCAATACAGGAAGGATCACCAGTCCATCAAAGGGAGGATCACCAGTCCATCACATGGCTGATAACCAGTCCATCACAGGGGCTATAACCAGTCCATCAAAGGGAGGATCACCAGTCCATCAAAGGGAGGATAACTAGTCCAACACAGGGCTCATCACCGGTCCAACACAGAGCTGATCACCAGTCCATCACCGGGAGGATCACCAGTCCATCACAGGGCTGATCACCAGTCCAACACAGGGCTGATCACCAGTCCATCACAGGGCTCATCACCAGTCCATCACAGGAAGGATCACCAGTCCATCACAGGGAGGATCACCAGTCCATCAGAGGGAGGATCACCAGTCCATCACAGGGAGGATCAACAGTCCATCAAAGGGAGGATCACCAATCCATCACAGGGAGGATCACCAGTCCATCACAAGGAGGATCACCAGTCCATCACAGGGCTGATCACCAGTCCATCAAAGGAAGGATCACCAGTCCAACACAGGGAGGATCACCAGTCCAACACAGGGCTGATCACCAGTCCATCACAGGGCTCATCACCAGTCCATCACAGGAAGGATCACCAGTCCATCACAGGGAGGATCACCCGTCCATCACAGGGAGGATCACCAATCCATCACAGGGAGGATCACCAGTCCATCACAGGGCTGATCACCAGTCCATCAGAGGGAGGATCACCAGTCCATCACAAGGAGGATTACCAGTCCATCACAGGGCTGATCACCAGTCCATCAAAGGGAGGATCACCAGTCCATCACAGGGCTGATCACCAGTCCATCAGAGGGAGGATCCCCAGTCCATCAAAAGGAGGATCACCAGTCCATCACAGGGCTGAAAACCAGTCCATAAAAGGGAGGATCACCAATCCATCACATGGCTGATAACCAGTCCATCGAAGGGGTTATAACCAGTCCATCAAAGGGATGATCACCAGTCCATCAAAGGGAGGATCACCAGTCCATCACAGAGAGGATCACCAGTCCATCATAGGGCTGATCACCATTCCATCAGAGGGAGGATCACCAGTCCATCACAGGGAGGATCACCAGTCCATCACAGGGAGAATCACCAGTCCATCACAGGGCTGGTAACCAGCCCATCAAAGGGAGGATCACCTGTCCATCAAAGGGAGGATAACCAGTCCAACACAGGGCTCATCACCGGTCCAACACAGAGCTGATCACCAGTCCATCACCGGGAGGATCACCAGTCCATCACAGGGCTGATCACCAGTCCAACACAGTTCTGATCACCAGTAGATCACAGGGCTCATCACCAGTCCATCACAGGAAGGATCACCAGTCCATCACAGGGAGGATCACCAGTCCATCAGAGGGAGGATCACCAGTCCATCACAGGGAGGATCAACAGTCCATCACAGGGAGGATCACCAATCCATCACAGGGAGGATCAACAGTCCATCACAAGGAGGATCACCAGTCCATCACAGGGCTGATCACCAGTCCATCAAAGGAAGGATCACCAATCCATCACAGGGAGGATCACCAGTCCATCACAGGGCTGATCACCAGTCCATCAGAGGGAGGATCATCAGTCCATCACAGGGAGGATCACCAGTCCATCGAGGGCTGATCACCAGTCCATCAGAGGGAGGATCACCAGTCCATCACAGGGAGGATGACCAGTCCATCACAGGGCTGATCACCAGTCCATCACAGGGAGGATCACCAGTCCATCACAGGGAGGATCACCAATCCATCACAGGGAGGATCACCAGTCCATCACAGGCCTGATCACCAGTCCATCAGAGGGAGGATCACCAGTCCATCACAAGGAGGATCACCTCCATCACAGGGCTGATCACCAGTCCATCAAAGGGAGGATCACCAGTCCATCACATGGCTGATAACCAGTCCATCAAAGGGACTATAACCAGTCCATCAAAGGGATGATCACCAGTACATCAAAGGGAGGATCAACCGTCCATCACAGGGCTGATAACCAGCCCATCAAAGGGAGGATCACCAGTCCGTCAAAGGGAGGATCACCAGTCCATCACAGGGCTGATCACCAGTCCATCACAGGTCTGTTAACCAGTCCAACACAAGGCTGATCACCAGTCCATCACAGGGCTCATCACCAGTCCATCACAGGAAGGATCACCAATTCATTACAGGGAGGATCACCAGTCCATCACAGGGCTCATCACCAGTCCATCACAGGGCTCATCACCAGTCCATCACAGGAAGGATCACCAGTCCATCACAGGGAGGATCACCAGTCCATCAGAGGGAGGATCACCAGTCCATCACAGGGAGGATCAACAGTCCATCACAGGGAGGATCACCAATCCATCACAGGGAGGATCACCAGTCCATCACAAGGAGGATCACCAGTCCATCACCGGGCTGATCACCAGTCCATCAAAGGGAGGATCACCAATCCATCACAGGGAGGATCACCAGTCCATCACAGGGCTGATCACCAGTCCATCAGAGGGAGGATCATCAGTCCATCACAGGGAGGATCACCAGTCCATCACAGGGCTGATCACCAGTCCATCAAAGGGAGGATCACCAGTCCATCACATGGCTGATAACCAGTCCATCACAGGGGCTATAACCAGTCCATCAAAGGGAGGATCACCAGTCCATCAAAGGGAGGACCACCAGTCCATCACAGGGCTGGTAACCAGCCCATCAAAGGGAGGATCACCAGTCCATCAAAGGGAGGATCACCAGTCCAACACAGGGCTCATCACCGGTCCAACACAGGGCTGATCACCAGTCCAACACAGGGAGGATCACCAGTCCAACACAGGGCTGATCACCAGTCCATCACAGGGCTCATCACCAGTCCATCACAGGAAGGATCACCAGTCCATCACAGGGAGGATCACCCGTCCATCACAGGGAGGATCACCAATCCATCACAGGGAGGATCACCAGTCCATCACAGGGATGATCACCAGTCCATCAAAGGGAGGATCACCAGTCCATCACAAGGAGGATTACCAGTCCATCACAGGGCTCATCACCAGTCCATCAAAGGGAGGATCACCAGTCCATCACAGAGAGGATCACCAGTCCATCATAGGGCTGATCACCAGTCCATCAGAGGGAGGATCACCAGTCCATCACAGGGAGGATCACCAGTCCATCACAGGGCTGATCACCAGTCCATCACAGGGAGGATCACCAGTCCATCACAGGGAGGATCACCAATCCATCACAGGGAGGATCACCAGTCCATCACAGGCCTGATCACCAGTCCATCAGAGGGAGGATCACCAGTCCATCACAAGGAGGATCACCTCCATCACAGGGCTGATCACCAGTCCATCAAAGGGAGGATCACCAGTCCATCACATGGCTGATAACCAGTCCATCAAAGGGGCTATAACCAGTCCATCAAAGGGATGATCACCAGTACATCAAAGGGAGGATCAACCGTCCATCACAGGGCTGATAACCAGCCCATCAAAGGGAGGATCACCAGTCCGTCAAAGGGAGGATCACCAGTCCATCACAGTGCTGATCACCAGTCCATCACAGGGAGGATCACCAGTCCATCACAGGGAGGATCACCAATCCAGCACAGGGAGGATCACCAGTCCATCACAGGGCTGATCACCAGTCCATCAGAGGGAGGATCACCAGTCCATAACAAGGAGGATCACCAATCCAGCACAGGGAGGATCACCAGTCCATCACAGGGCTGATCACCAGTCCATCAGAGGGAGCATCACCAGTCCATAACAAGGAGGATCACCAGTCCATCACAGGGCTGATCACCAGTCCATCAAAGGGAGGATCACCAGTCCATCACATGGCTGATAACCAGTCCATCAAAGGGGCTATAACCAGTCCATCAAAGGGATGATCACCAGTCCATCAAAGGGAGGATCACCAGTCCATCACAGGGAGGATCACCAGTCCATCATAGGGCTGATAACCGGTCCATCAGAGGGAGGATCACCAGTCCATCACAGGGAGGATCACCAGTCCATCATAGGGCTGATAACCGGTCCATCAGAGGGAGGATCACCAGTCCATCACAGGGAGGATCAACAGTCCATCACAGGGCTGATCACCAGTCCATCACAGGGAGGATCACCAGTCCATCACAGGGAGGATCACCAATCCATCACAGGGAGGATCACCAGTCCATCACAGGGCTGATCACCAGTCCATCAGAGGGAGGATCACCAGTCCATCACAAGGAGGATCACCAGTCCATCAAAGGGAGGATCACCAGTCCATCACATGGCTGATAACCAGTCCATCAAAGGGGCTATAACCAGTCCATCAAAGGGAGGATCACCAGTCCATCAAAGGGAGGATCACCAGTCCATCACAGGGCTGATAACCAGCACATCAAAGGGAGGATCACCAGTCCATCAAAGGGAGGATCACCAGTCCATCAGAGGGAGGATCACCAGTCCATCACAGGGAGGATCACCAGTCCATCACAGGGCTGATCACCAGTCCATCACAGGGAGGATCACCAGTCCATCACAGGGAGGATCACCAATCCATCACAGGGAGGATCACCAGTCCATCACAGGCCTGATCACCAGTCCATCAGAGGGAGGATCACCAGTCCATCACAAGGAGGATCACCTCCATCACAGGGCTGATCACCAGTCCATCAAAGGGAGGATCACCAGTCCATCACATGGCTGATAACCAGATCATCAAAGGGGCTATAACCAGTCCATCAAAGGGATGATCACCAGTACATCAAAGGGAGGATCACCCGTCCATCACAGGGCTGATAACCAGCCCATCAAAGGGAGGATCACCAGTCCTTCAAAGGGAGGATCACCAGTCCATCACAGGGCTGATCACCAGTCCATCACAGGTCTGTTAACCAGTCCACCACAGGGCTCATCACCAGTCCATCACAGGAAGGATCACCATTTCATTACAGGGAGGATCACCAGTCCATCACAGGGCTCATCACCAGTCCATCACAGGTCTGATCACCAGTCCAACACAGGGCTGATCACCAGTCCATCACAGGGCTCATCACCAGTCCATCACAGGTCTGATCACCAGTCCAACACAGGTCTGATCACCAGTCCAATACAGGAAGGATCACCAGTCCATCACAGGGCTGATCACCAGTCCATCAGAGGGAGGATCACCAGTCCATCACAGGGCTGATCACCAGTCCATCACAGGGAGGATCACCAATCCATCACATGGCTGATAACCAGTCCATCGAAGGGGTTATAACCAGTCCATCAAAGGAATGATCACCAGTCCATCAAAGGGAGGATCACCAGTCCATCACAGAGAGGATCACCAGTCCATCATAGGGCTGATCACCATTCCATCAGAGGGAGGATCACCAGTCCATCACAGGGAGGATCACCAGTCCATCACAGGGAGAATCACCAGTCCATCACAGGGCTGGTAACCAGCCCATCAAAGGGAGGATCACCAGTCCATCAAAGGGAGGATAACCAGTCCAACACAGGGCTCATCACCGGTCCAACACAGAGCTGATCACCAGTCCATCACCGGGAGGATCACCAGTCCATCACAGGGCTGATCACCAGTCCAACACAGTTCTGATCACCAGTCCATCACAGGGCTCATCACCAGTCCATCACAGGAAGGATCACCAGTCCATCACAGGGAGGATCACCAGTCCATCAGAGGGAGGATCACCAGTCCATCACAGGGAGGATCACCAGTCCATCACAGGGCTCATCACCAGTCCATCACAGGAAGGATCACCAGTCCATCACAGGGAGGATCACCCGTCCATCACAGGGAGGATCACCAATCCATCACAGGGAGGATCACCAGTCCATCACAGGGCTGATCACCAGTCCATCACAGGGAGGATCACCAGTCCATCACAGGGATGATCACCAGTCCATCAAAGGGAGGATCACCAGTCCATCACAAGGAGGATTACCAGTCCATCACAGGGCTCATCACCAGTCCATCAAAGGGAGGATCACCAGTCCATCACAGAGAGGATCACCAGTCCATCATAGGGCTGATCACCAGTCCATCAGAGGGAGGATCACCAGTCCATCACAGGGAGGATCACCAGTCCATCACAGGGCTGATCACCAGTCCATCACAGGGAGGATCACCAGTCCATCACAGGGAGGATCACCAATCCATCACAGGGAGGATCACCAGTCCATCACAGGCCTGATCACCAGTCCATCAGAGGGAGGATCACCAGTCCATCACAAGGAGGATCACCTCCATCACAGGGCTGATCACCAGTCCATCAAAGGGAGGATCACCAGTCCATCACATGGCTGATAACCAGTCCATCAAAGGGGCTATAACCAGTCCATCAAAGGGATGATCACCAGTACATCAAAGGGAGGATCAACCGTCCATCACAGGGCTGATAACCAGCCCATCAAAGGGAGGATCACCAGTCCGTCAAAGGGAGGATCACCAGTCCATCACAGTGCTGATCACCAGTCCATCACAGGGAGGATCACCAGTCCATCACAGGGAGGATCACCAATCCAGCACAGGGAGGATCACCAGTCCATCACAGGGCTGATCACCAGTCCATCAGAGGGAGGATCACCAGTCCATAACAAGGAGGATCACCAATCCAGCACAGGGAGGATCACCAGTCCATCACAGGGCTGATCACCAGTCCATCAGAGGGAGCATCACCAGTCCATAACAAGGAGGATCACCAGTCCATCACAGGGCTGATCACCAGTCCATCAAAGGGAGGATCACCAGTCCATCACATGGCTGATAACCAGTCCATCAAAGGGGCTATAACCAGTCCATCAAAGGGATGATCACCAGTCCATCAAAGGGAGGATCACCAGTCCATCACAGGGAGGATCACCAGTCCATCATAGGGCTGATAACCGGTCCATCAGAGGGAGGATCACCAGTCCATCACAGGGAGGATCACCAGTCCATCATAGGGCTGATAACCGGTCCATCAGAGGGAGGATCACCAGTCCATCACAGGGAGGATCAACAGTCCATCACAGGGCTGATCACCAGTCCATCACAGGGAGGATCACCAGTCCATCACAGGGAGGATCACCAATCCATCACAGGGAGGATCACCAGTCCATCACAGGGCTGATCACCAGTCCATCAGAGGGAGGATCACCAGTCCATCACAAGGAGGATCACCAGTCCATCAAAGGGAGGATCACCAGTCCATCACATGGCTGATAACCAGTCCATCAAAGGGGCTATAACCAGTCCATCAAAGGGAGGATCACCAGTCCATCAAAGGGAGGATCACCAGTCCATCACAGGGCTGATAACCAGCACATCAAAGGGAGGATCACCAGTCCATCAAAGGGAGGATCACCAGTCCATCAGAGGGAGGATCACCAGTCCATCACAGGGAGGATCACCAGTCCATCACAGGGCTGATCACCAGTCCATCACAGGGAGGATCACCAGTCCATCACAGGGAGGATCACCAATCCATCACAGGGAGGATCACCAGTCCATCACAGGCCTGATCACCAGTCCATCAGAGGGAGGATCACCAGTCCATCACAAGGAGGATCACCTCCATCACAGGGCTGATCACCAGTCCATCAAAGGGAGGATCACCAGTCCATCACATGGCTGATAACCAGATCATCAAAGGGGCTATAACCAGTCCATCAAAGGGATGATCACCAGTACATCAAAGGGAGGATCACCCGTCCATCACAGGGCTGATAACCAGCCCATCAAAGGGAGGATCACCAGTCCTTCAAAGGGAGGATCACCAGTCCATCACAGGGCTGATCACCAGTCCATCACAGGTCTGTTAACCAGTCCACCACAGGGCTCATCACCAGTCCATCACAGGAAGGATCACCATTTCATTACAGGGAGGATCACCAGTCCATCACAGGGCTCATCACCAGTCCATCACAGGTCTGATCACCAGTCCAACACAGGGCTGATCACCAGTCCATCACAGGGCTCATCACCAGTCCATCACAGGTCTGATCACCAGTCCAACACAGGTCTGATCACCAGTCCAATACAGGAAGGATCACCAGTCCATCACAGGGCTGATCACCAGTCCATCAGAGGGAGGATCACCAGTCCATCACAGGGCTGATCACCAGTCCATCACAGGGAGGATCACCAGTCCATCACAGGGCTGATCACCATTCCATCAAAGGGAGGATCACCAGTCCATCAGAGGGAGGATCACCAGTCCATCACAGGGAGGATCACCAGTCCATCACAGGGCTGATCACCAGTCCATCACAGTGAGGATCACCAGTCCATCACAGGGAGGATCACCAATCCAGCACAGGGAGGATCACCAGTCCATCACAGGGCTGATCACCAGTCCATCAAAGGGAGGATCACCAGTCCATCACAGGGCTGATCACCAGTCCATCAGAGGGAGGATCCCCAGTCCATCAAAAGGAGGATCACCAGTCCATCACAGGGCTGAAAACCAGTCCATAAAAGGGAGGATCACCAATCCATCACATGGCTGATAACCAGTCCATCGAAGGGGTTATAACCAGTCCATCAAAGGGATGATCACCAGTCCATCAAAGGGAGGATCACCAGTCCATCACAGAGAGGATCACCAGTCCATCATAGGGCTGATCACCATTCCATCAGAGGGAGGATCACCAGTCCATCACAGGGAGGATCACCAGTCCATCACAGGGAGAATCACCAGTCCATCACAGGGCTGGTAACCAGCCCATCAAAGGGAGGATCACCAGTCCATCAAAGGGAGGATAACCAGTCCAACACAGGGCTCATCACCGGTCCAACACAGAGCTGATCACCAGTCCATCACCGGGAGGATCACCAGTCCATCACAGGGCTGATCACCAGTCCAACACAGTTCTGATCACCAGTCCATCACAGGGCTCATCACCAGTCCATCACAGGAAGGATCACCAGTCCATCACAGGGAGGATCACCAGTCCATCAGAGGGAGGATCACCAGTCCATCACAGGGAGGATCACCAGTCCATCACAGGGCTCATCACCAGTCCATCACAGGAAGGATCACCAGTCCATCACAGGGAGGATCACCCGTCCATCACAGGGAGGATCACCAATCCATCACAGGGAGGATCACCAGTCCATCACAGGGCTGATCACCAGTCCATCACAGGGAGGATCACCAGTCCATCACAGGGATGATCACCAGTCCATCAAAGGGAGGATCACCAGTCCATCACAAGGAGGATTACCAGTCCATCACAGGGCTCATCACCAGTCCATCAAAGGGAGGATCACCAGTCCATCACAGAGAGGATCACCAGTCCATCATAGGGCTGATCACCAGTCCATCAGAGGGAGGATCACCAGTCCATCACAGGGAGGATCACCAGTCCATCACAGGGCTGATCACCAGTCCATCACAGGGAGGATCACCAGTCCATCACAGGGAGGATCACCAATCCATCACAGGGAGGATCACCAGTCCATCACAGGCCTGATCACCAGTCCATCAGAGGGAGGATCACCAGTCCATCACAAGGAGGATCACCTCCATCACAGGGCTGATCACCAGTCCATCAAAGGGAGGATCACCAGTCCATCACATGGCTGATAACCAGTCCATCAAAGGGGCTATAACCAGTCCATCAAAGGGATGATCACCAGTACATCAAAGGGAGGATCAACCGTCCATCACAGGGCTGATAACCAGCCCATCAAAGGGAGGATCACCAGTCCGTCAAAGGGAGGATCACCAGTCCATCACAGTGCTGATCACCAGTCCATCACAGGGAGGATCACCAGTCCATCACAGGGAGGATCACCAATCCAGCACAGGGAGGATCACCAGTCCATCACAGGGCTGATCACCAGTCCATCAGAGGGAGGATCACCAGTCCATAACAAGGAGGATCACCAATCCAGCACAGGGAGGATCACCAGTCCATCACAGGGCTGATCACCAGTCCATCAGAGGGAGCATCACCAGTCCATAACAAGGAGGATCACCAGTCCATCACAGGGCTGATCACCAGTCCATCAAAGGGAGGATCACCAGTCCATCACATGGCTGATAACCAGTCCATCAAAGGGGCTATAACCAGTCCATCAAAGGGATGATCACCAGTCCATCAAAGGGAGGATCACCAGTCCATCACAGGGAGGATCACCAGTCCATCATAGGGCTGATAACCGGTCCATCAGAGGGAGGATCACCAGTCCATCACAGGGAGGATCACCAGTCCATCATAGGGCTGATAACCGGTCCATCAGAGGGAGGATCACCAGTCCATCACAGGGAGGATCAACAGTCCATCACAGGGCTGATCACCAGTCCATCACAGGGAGGATCACCAGTCCATCACAGGGAGGATCACCAATCCATCACAGGGAGGATCACCAGTCCATCACAGGGCTGATCACCAGTCCATCAGAGGGAGGATCACCAGTCCATCACAAGGAGGATCACCAGTCCATCAAAGGGAGGATCACCAGTCCATCACATGGCGGATAACCAGTCCATCAAAGGGGCTATAACCAGTCCATCAAAGGGAGGATCACCAGTCCATCAAAGGGAGGATCACCAGTCCATCACAGGGCTGATAACCAGCACATCAAAGGGAGGATCACCAGTCCATCAAAGGGAGGATCACCAGTCCAACACAGGGCTCATCACCGGTCCAACACAGGGCTGATCACCAGTCCAACACAGAGAGGATCACCAGTCTAACACAGGGCTGATCACCAGTCCATCACCGGGAGGATCACCAGTCCATCGATGGGCTGATCACCAGTCCATCAATGGGAGGATCACCAGTCCATCACATGGCTGATAACCAGTCCATCACAGGGGCTATAACCAGTCCATCAAAGGGAGGATCACCAGTCCATCAAAGGGAGGATCACCAGTCCATCACAGGGCTGGTAACCAGCCCATCAAAGGGAGGATCACCAGTCCATCAGAGGGAGGATCACCAGTCCATCACAGGGAGGATCACCAGTCCATCACAGGGCTGATCACCAGTCCATCACAGGGAGGATCACCAGTCCATCACAGGGAGGATCACCAATCCATCACAGGGAGGATCACCAGTCCATCACAGGCCTGATCACCAGTCCATCAGAGGGAGGATCACCAGTCCATCACAAGGAGGATCACCTCCATCACAGGGCTGATCACCAGTCCATCAAAGGGAGGATCACCAGTCCATCACATGGCTGATAACCAGATCATCAAAGGGGCTATAACCAGTCCATCAAAGGGATGATCACCAGTACATCAAAGGGAGGATCACCCGTCCATCACAGGGCTGATAACCAGCCCATCAAAGGGAGGATCACCAGTCCGTCAAAGGGAGGATCACCAGTCCATCACAGGGCTGATCACCAGTCCATCACAGGTCTGTTAACCAGTCCACCACAGGGCTCATCACCAGTCCATCACAGGAAGGATCACCATTTCATTACAGGGAGGATCACCAGTCCATCACAGGGCTCATCACCAGTCCATCACAGGTCTGATCACCAGTCCAACACAGGGCTGATCACCAGTCCATCACAGGGCTCATCACCAGTCCATCACAGGTCTGATCACCAGTCCAACACAGGTCTGATCACCAGTCCAATACAGGAAGGATCACCAGTCCATCACAGGGCTGATCACCAGTCCATCAGAGGGAGGATCACCAGTCCATCACAGGGCTGATCACCAGTCCATCACAGGGAGGATCACCAGTCCATCACAGGGCTGATCACCATTCCATCAGAGGGAGGATCACCAGTCCATCACAGGGAGGATCACCAGTCCATCACAGGGAGAATCACCAGTCCATCACAGGGCTGGTAACCAGCCCATCAAAGGGAGGATCACCAGTCCATCAAAGGGAGGATAACCAGTCCAACACAGGGCTCATCACCGGTCCAACACAGAGCTGATCACCAGTCCATCACCGGGAGGATCACCAGTCCATCACAGGGCTGATCACCAGTCCAACACAGTTCTGATCACCAGTCCATCACAGGGCTCATCACCAGTCCATCACAGGAAGGATCACCAGTCCATCACAGGGAGGATCACCAGTCCATCAGAGGGAGGATCACCAGTCCATCACAGGGAGGATCAACAGTCCATCACAGGGAGGATCACCAATCCATCACAGGGAGGATCACCAGTCCATCACAAGGAGGATCACCAGTCCATCACAGGGCTGATAACCAGTCCATCAAAGGGGCTATAACCAGTCCATCAAAGGGATGATCACCAGTCCATCAAAGGGAGGATCACCAGTCCATCACAGGGAGGATCACCAGTCCATCATAGGGCTGATAACCGGTCCATCAGAGGGAGGATCACCAGTCCATCACAGGGAGGATCACCAGTCCATCATAGGGCTGATAACCGGTCCATCAGAGGGAGGATCACCAGTCCATCACAGGGAGGATCAACAGTCCATCACAGGGCTGATCACCAGTCCATCACAGGGAGGATCACCAGTCCATCACAGGGAGGATCACCAATCCATCACAGGGAGGATCACCAGTCCATCACAGGGCTGATCACCAGTCCATCAGAGGGAGGATCACCAGTCCATCACAAGGAGGATCACCAGTCCATCACATGGCTGATAACCAGTCCATCAAAGGGGCTATAACCAGTCCATCAAAGGGAGGATCACCAGTCCATCAAAGGGAGGATCACCAGTCCATCACAGGGCTGATAACCAGCACATCAAAGGGAGGATCACCAGTCCATCAAAGGGAGGATCACCAGTCCAACACAGGGCTCATCACCGGTCCAACACAGGGCTGATCACCAGTCCAACACAGAGAGGATCACCAGTCTAACACAGGGCTGATCACCAGTCCATCACCGGGAGGATCACCAGTCCATCGATGGGCTGATCACCAGTCCATCAATGGGAGGATCACCAGTCCATCACATGGCTGATAACCAGTCCATCACAGGGGCTATAACCAGTCCATCAAAGGGAGGATCACCAGTCCATCAAAGGGAGGATCACCAGTCCATCACAGGGCTGGTAACCAGCCCATCAAAGGGAGGATCACCAGTCCATCAGAGGGAGGATCACCAGTCCATCACAGGGAGGATCACCAGTCCATCACAGGGCTGATCACCAGTCCATCACAGGGAGGATCACCAGTCCATCACAGGGAGGATCACCAATCCATCACAGGGAGGATCACCAGTCCATCACAGGCCTGATCACCAGTCCATCAGAGGGAGGATCACCAGTCCATCACAAGGAGGATCACCTCCATCACAGGGCTGATCACCAGTCCATCAAAGGGAGGATCACCAGTCCATCACATGGCTGATAACCAGATCATCAAAGGGGCTATAACCAGTCCATCAAAGGGATGATCACCAGTACATCAAAGGGAGGATCACCCGTCCATCACAGGGCTGATAACCAGCCCATCAAAGGGAGGATCACCAGTCCGTCAAAGGGAGGATCACCAGTCCATCACAGGGCTGATCACCAGTCCATCACAGGTCTGTTAACCAGTCCACCACAGGGCTCATCACCAGTCCATCACAGGAAGGATCACCATTTCATTACAGGGAGGATCACCAGTCCATCACAGGGCTCATCACCAGTCCATCACAGGTCTGATCACCAGTCCAACACAGGGCTGATCACCAGTCCATCACAGGGCTCATCACCAGTCCATCACAGGTCTGATCACCAGTCCAACACAGGTCTGATCACCAGTCCAATACAGGAAGGATCACCAGTCCATCACAGGGCTGATCACCAGTCCATCAGAGGGAGGATCACCAGTCCATCACAGGGCTGATCACCAGTCCATCACAGGGAGGATCACCAGTCCATCACAGGGCTGATCACCAGTCCATCAAAGGGAGGATCACCAGTCCATCAGAGGGAGGATCACCAGTCCATCACAGGGAGGATCACCAGTCCATCACAGGGCTGATCACCAGTCCATCACAGTGAGGATCACCAGTCCATCACAGGGAGGATCACCAATCCAGCACAGGGAGGATCACCAGTCCATCACAGGGCTGATCACCAGTCCATCAAAGGGAGGATCACCAGTCCATCACAGGGCTGATCACCAGTCCATCAGAGGGAGGATCCCCAGTCCATCAAAAGGAGGATCACCAGTCCATCACAGGGCTGAAAACCAGTCCATAAAAGGGAGGATCACCAATCCATCACATGGCTGATAACCAGTCCATCGAAGGGGTTATAACCAGTCCATCAAAGGGATGATCACCAGTCCATCAAAGGGAGGATCACCAGTCCATCACAGAGAGGATCACCAGTCCATCATAGGGCTGATCACCATTCCATCAGAGGGAGGATCACCAGTCCATCACAGGGAGGATCACAAGTCCATCACAGGGAGAATCACCAGTCCATCACAGGGCTGGTAACCAGCCCATCAAAGGGAGGATCACCAGTCCATCAAAGGGAGGATAACCAGTCCAACACAGGGCTCATCACCGGTCCAACACAGAGCTGATCACCAGTCCATCACCGGGAGGATCACCAGTCCATCACAGGGCTGATCACCAGTCCAACACAGTTCTGATCACCAGTCCATCACAGGGCTCATCACCAGTCCATCACAGGAAGGATCACCAGTCCATCACAGGGAGGATCACCAGTCCATCAGAGGGAGGATCACCAGTCCATCACAGGGAGGATCAACAATCCATCACAGGGAGGATCACCAATCCATCACAGGGAGGATCACCAGTCCATCACAAGGAGGATCACCAGTCCATCACAGGGCTGATCACCAGTCCATCAAAGGAAGGATCACCAATCCATCACAGGGAGGATCACCAGTCCATCACAGGGCTGATCACCAGTCCATCAGAGGGAGGATCATCAGTCCATCACAGGGAGGATCACCAGTCCATCGAGGGCTGATCACCAGTCCATCAGAGGGAGGATCACCAGTCCATCACAGGGAGGATCACCAGTCCATCACAGGGCTGATCACCAGTCCATCACAGGGAGGATCACCAGTCCATCACAGGGAGGATCACCAATCCATCACAGGGAGGATCACCAGTCCATCACAGGCCTGATCACCAGTCCATCAGAGGGAGGATCACCAGTCCATCACAAGGAGGATCACCTCCATCACAGGGCTGATCACCAGTCCATCAAAGGGGCTATAACCAGTCCATCAAAGGGATGATCACCAGTACATCAAAGGGAGGATCAACCGTCCATCACAGGGCTGATAACCAGCCCATCAAAGGGAGGATGACCAGTCCGTCAAAGGGAGGATCACCAGTCCATCACAGGGCTGATCACCAGTCCATCACAGGTCTGTTAACCAGTCCAACACAAGGCTGATCACCAGTCCATCACAGGGCTCATCACCAGTCCATCACAGGTCTGATCACCAGTCCAACACAGGTCTGATCACCAGTCCAATACAGGAAGGATCACCAGTTCATCAAAGGGAGGATCACCAGTCCATCACATGGCTGATAACCAGTCCATCACAGGGGCTATAACCAGTCCATCAAAGGGAGGATCACCAGTCCATCAAAGGGAGGATCACCAGTCCATCACAGGGCTGGTAACCAGCCCATCAAAGGGAGGATCACCAGTCCATCAAAGGGAGGATCACCAGTCCAACAAAGGGCTCATCACCGGTCCAACATAGGGCTGATCACCAGTCCAACACAGGGAGGATCACCAGTCCAACACAGGGCTGATCACCAGTCCATCACAGGGCTCATCACCAGTCCATCAAAGGGAGGATCACTAGTCCATCACAGGGAGGATCACCAGTCCATCACAGGGAGGATCACTAATCCATCACAGGTAGGATCACCAGTCCATCACAGGGCTGATCACCAGTCCATTAGAGGGAGGATCACCAGTCCATCACAAGGAGGATCACCAGTCCATGACAGGGCTCATCACCAGTCCATCACAGGTCTGATCACCAGTTAAACATAGGGCGGATCACCAGTCCATCACAGGGCTCATCACCAGTCCATCACAGGTCTGATCACCAGTCCAACACAGGTCTGATCACCAGTCCAATACAGGAAGGATCACCAGTCCATCAAAGGGAGGATCACCAGTCCATCACATGGCTGATAACCAGTCCATCACAGGGGCTATAACCAGTCCATCAAAGGGAGGATCACCAGTCCATCAAAGGGAGGATAACTAGTCCAACACAGGGCTCATCACCGGTCCAACACAGAGCTGATCACCAGTCCATCACCGGGAGGATCACCAGTCCATCACAGGGCTGATCACCAGTCCAACACAGGGCTGATCACCAGTCCATCACAGGGCTCATCACAAGTCCATCACAGGAAGGATCACCAGTCCATCACAGGGAGGATCACCAGTCCATCAGAGGGAGGATCACCAGTCCATCACAGGGAGGATCAACAGTCCATCAAAGGGAGGATCACCAATCCATCACAGGGAGGATCACCAGTCCATCACAAGGAGGATCACCAGTCCATCACAGGGCTGATCACCAGTCCATCACAGTGAGGATCACCAGTCCATCACAGGGAGGATCACCAATCCAGCACAGGGAGGATCACCAGTCCATCACAGGGCTGATCACCAGTCCATCAAAGGGAGGATCACCAGTCCATCACAGGGCTGATCACCAGTCCATCAGAGGGAGGATCCCCAGTCCATCAAAAGGAGGATCACCAGTCCATCACAGGGCTGAAAACCAGTCCATAAAAGGGAGGATCACCAATCCATCACATGGCTGATAACCAGTCCATCGAAGGGGTTATAACCAGTCCATCAAAGGGATGATCACCAGTCCATCAAAGGGAGGATCACCAGTCCATCACAGAGAGGATCACCAGTCCATCATAGGGCTGATCACCATTCCATCAGAGGGAGGATCACCAGTCCATCACAGGGAGGATCACCAGTCCATCACAGGGAGAATCACCAGTCCATCACAGGGCTGGTAACCAGCCCATCAAAGGGAGGATCACCAGTCCATCAAAGGGAGGATAACCAGTCCAACACAGGGCTCATCACCGGTCCAACACAGAGCTGATCACCAGTCCATCACCGGGAGGATCACCAGTCCATCACAGGGCTGATCACCAGTCCAACACAGTTCTGATCACCAGTCCATCACAGGGCTCATCACCAGTCCATCACAGGAAGGATCACCAGTCCATCACAGGGAGGATCACCAGTCCATCAGAGGGAGGATCACCAGTCCATCACAGGGAGGATCAACAATCCATCACAGGGAGGATCACCAATCCATCACAGGGAGGATCACCAGTCCATCACAAGGAGGATCACCAGTCCATCACAGGGCTGATCACCAGTCCATCAAAGGAAGGATCACCAATCCATCACAGGGAGGATCACCAGTCCATCACAGGGCTGATCACCAGTCCATCAGAGGGAGGATCATCAGTCCATCACAGGGAGGATCACCAGTCCATCGAGGGCTGATCACCAGTCCATCAGAGGGAGGATCACCAGTCCATCACAGGGAGGATCACCAGTCCATCACAGGGCTGATCACCAGTCCATCACAGGGAGGATCACCAGTCCATCACAGGGAGGATCACCAATCCATCACAGGGAGGATCACCAGTCCATCACAGGCCTGATCACCAGTCCATCAGAGGGAGGATCACCAGTCCATCACAAGGAGGATCACCTCCATCACAGGGCTGATCACCAGTCCATCAAAGGGGCTATAACCAGTCCATCAAAGGGATGATCACCAGTACATCAAAGGGAGGATCAACCGTCCATCACAGGGCTGATAACCAGCCCATCAAAGGGAGGATGACCAGTCCGTCAAAGGGAGGATCACCAGTCCATCACAGGGCTGATCACCAGTCCATCACAGGTCTGTTAACCAGTCCAACACAAGGCTGATCACCAGTCCATCACAGGGCTCATCACCAGTCCATCACAGGTCTGATCACCAGTCCAACACAGGTCTGATCACCAGTCCAATACAGGAAGGATCACCAGTCCATCAAAGGGAGGATCACCAGTCCATCACATGGCTGATAACCAGTCCATCACAGGGGCTATAACCAGTCCATCAAAGGGAGGATCACCAGTCCATCAAAGGGAGGATCACCAGTCCATCACAGGGCTGGTAACCAGCCCATCAAAGGGAGGATCACCAGTCCATCAAAGGGAGGATCACCAGTCCAACAAAGGGCTCATCACCGGTCCAACATAGGGCTGATCACCAGTCCAACACAGGGAGGATCACCAGTCCAACACAGGGCTGATCACCAGTCCATCACAGGGCTCATCACCAGTCCATCAAAGGGAGGATCACTAGTCCATCACAGGGAGGATCACCAGTCCATCACAGGGAGGATCACTAATCCAGCACAGGTAGGATCACCAGTCCATCACAGGGCTGATCACCAGTCCATTAGAGGGAGGATCACCAGTCCATCACAAGGAGGATCACCAGTCCATGACAGGGCTCATCACCAGTCCATCACAGGTCTGATCACCAGTTCAACATAGGGCTGATCACCAGTCCATCACAGGGCTCATCACCAGTCCATCACAGGTCTGATCACCAGTCCAACACAGGTCTGATCACCAGTCCAATACAGGAAGGATCACCAGTCCATCAAAGGGAGGATCACCAGTCCATCACATGGCTGATAACCAGTCCATCACAGGGGCTATAACCAGTCCATCAAAGGGAGGATCACCAGTCCATCAAAGGGAGGATAACTAGTCCAACACAGGGCTCATCACCGGTCCAACACAGAGCTGATCACCAGTCCATCACCGGGAGGATCACCAGTCCATCACAGGGCTGATCACCAGTCCAACACAGGGCTGATCACCAGTCCATCACAGGGCTCATCACCAGTCCATCACAGGAAGGATCACCAGTCCATCACAGGGAGGATCACCAGTCCATCAGAGGGAGGATCACCAGTCCATCACAGGGAGGATCAACAGTCCATCAAAGGGAGGATCACCAATCCATCACAGGGAGGATCACCAGTCCATCACAAGGAGGATCACCAGTCCATCACAGGGCTGATCACCAGTCCATCAAAGGAAGGATCACCAGTCCAACACAGGGAGGATCACCAGTCCAACACAGGGCTGATCACCAGTCCATCACAGGGCTCATCACCAGTCCATCACAGGAAGGATCACCAGTCCATCACAGGGAGGATCACCCGTCCATCACAGGGAGGATCACCAATCCATCACAGGGAGGATCACCAGTCCATCACAGGGCTGATCACCAGTCCATCAGAGGGAGGATCACCAGTCCATCACAAGGAGGATTACCAGTCCATCACAGGGCTGATCACCAGTCCATCAAAGGGAGGATCACCAGTCCATCACAGGGCTGATCACCAGTCCATCAGAGGGAGGATCCCCAGTCCATCAAAAGGAGGATCACCAGTCCATCACAGGGCTGAAAACCAGTCCATAAAAGGGAGGATCACCAATCCATCACATGGCTGATAACCAGTCCATCGAAGGGGTTATAACCAGTCCATCAAAGGGATGATCACCAGTCCATCAAAGGGAGGATCACCAGTCCATCACAGAGAGGATCACCAGTCCATCATAGGGCTGATCACCATTCCATCAGAGGGAGGATCACCAGTCCATCACAGGGAGGATCACCAGTCCATCACAGGGAGAATCACCAGTCCATCACAGGGCTGGTAACCAGCCCATCAAAGGGAGGATCACCTGTCCATCAAAGGGAGGATAACCAGTCCAACACAGGGCTCATCACCGGTCCAACACAGAGCTGATCACCAGTCCATCACCGGGAGGATCACCAGTCCATCACAGGGCTGATCACCAGTCCAACACAGTTCTGATCACCAGTAGATCACAGGGCTCATCACCAGTCCATCACAGGAAGGATCACCAGTCCATCACAGGGAGGATCACCAGTCCATCAGAGGGAGGATCACCAGTCCATCACAGGGAGGATCAACAGTCCATCACAGGGAGGATCACCAATCCATCACAGGGAGGATCAACAGTCCATCACAAGGAGGATCACCAGTCCATCACAGGGCTGATCACCAGTCCATCAAAGGAAGGATCACCAATCCATCACAGGGAGGATCACCAGTCCATCACAGGGCTGATCACCAGTCCATCAGAGGGAGGATCATCAGTCCATCACAGGGAGGATCACCAGTCCATCGAGGGCTGATCACCAGTCCATCAGAGGGAGGATCACCAGTCCATCACAGGGAGGATGACCAGTCCATCACAGGGCTGATCACCAGTCCATCACAGGGAGGATCACCAGTCCATCACAGGGAGGATCACCAATCCATCACAGGGAGGATCACCAGTCCATCACAGGCCTGATCACCAGTCCATCAGAGGGAGGATCACCAGTCCATCACAAGGAGGATCACCTCCATCACAGGGCTGATCACCAGTCCATCAAAGGGAGGATCACCAGTCCATCACATGGCTGATAACCAGTCCATCAAAGGGACTATAACCAGTCCATCAAAGGGATGATCACCAGTACATCAAAGGGAGGATCAACCGTCCATCACAGGGCTGATAACCAGCCCATCAAAGGGAGGATCACCAGTCCGTCAAAGGGAGGATCACCAGTCCATCACAGGGCTGATCACCAGTCCATCACAGGTCTGTTAACCAGTCCAACACAAGGCTGATCACCAGTCCATCACAGGGCTCATCACCAGTCCATCACAGGAAGGATCACCAATTCATTACAGGGAGGATCACCAGTCCATCACAGGGCTCATCACCAGTCCATCACAGGGCTCATCACCAGTCCATCACAGGAAGGATCACCAGTCCATCACAGGGAGGATCACCAGTCCATCAGAGGGAGGATCACCAGTCCATCACAGGGAGGATCAACAGTCCATCACAGGGAGGATCACCAATCCATCACAGGGAGGATCACCAGTCCATCACAAGGAGGATCACCAGTCCATCACCGGGCTGATCACCAGTCCATCAAAGGGAGGATCACCAATCCATCACAGGGAGGATCACCAGTCCATCACAGGGCTGATCACCAGTCCATCAGAGGGAGGATCATCAGTCCATCACAGGGAGGATCACCAGTCCATCACAGGGCTGATCACCAGTCCATCAAAGGGAGGATCACCAGTCCATCACATGGCTGATAACCAGTCCATCACAGGGGCTATAACCAGTCCATCAAAGGGAGGATCACCAGTCCATCAAAGGGAGGACCACCAGTCCATCACAGGGCTGGTAACCAGCCCATCAAAGGGAGGATCACCAGTCCATCAAAGGGAGGATCACCAGTCCAACACAGGGCTCATCACCGGTCCAACACAGGGCTGATCACCAGTCCAACACAGGGAGGATCACCAGTCCAACACAGGGCTGATCACCAGTCCATCACAGGGCTCATCACCAGTCCATCACAGGAAGGATCACCAGTCCATCACAGGGAGGATCACCCGTCCATCACAGGGAGGATCACCAATCCATCACAGGGAGGATCACCAGTCCATCACAGGGATGATCACCAGTCCATCAAAGGGAGGATCACCAGTCCATCACAAGGAGGATTACCAGTCCATCACAGGGCTCATCACCAGTCCATCAAAGGGAGGATCACCAGTCCATCACAGAGAGGATCACCAGTCCATCATAGGGCTGATCACCAGTCCATCAGAGGGAGGATCACCAGTCCATCACAGGGAGGATCACCAGTCCATCACAGGGCTGATCACCAGTCCATCACAGGGAGGATCACCAGTCCATCACAGGGAGGATCACCAATCCATCACAGGGAGGATCACCAGTCCATCACAGGCCTGATCACCAGTCCATCAGAGGGAGGATCACCAGTCCATCACAAGGAGGATCACCTCCATCACAGGGCTGATCACCAGTCCATCAAAGGGAGGATCACCAGTCCATCACATGGCTGATAACCAGTCCATCAAAGGGGCTATAACCAGTCCATCAAAGGGATGATCACCAGTACATCAAAGGGAGGATCAACCGTCCATCACAGGGCTGATAACCAGCCCATCAAAGGGAGGATCACCAGTCCGTCAAAGGGAGGATCACCAGTCCATCACAGTGCTGATCACCAGTCCATCACAGGGAGGATCACCAGTCCATCACAGGGAGGATCACCAATCCAGCACAGGGAGGATCACCAGTCCATCACAGGGCTGATCACCAGTCCATCAGAGGGAGGATCACCAGTCCATAACAAGGAGGATCACCAATCCAGCACAGGGAGGATCACCAGTCCATCACAGGGCTGATCACCAGTCCATCAGAGGGAGCATCACCAGTCCATAACAAGGAGGATCACCAGTCCATCACAGGGCTGATCACCAGTCCATCAAAGGGAGGATCACCAGTCCATCACATGGCTGATAACCAGTCCATCAAAGGGGCTATAACCAGTCCATCAAAGGGATGATCACCAGTCCATCAAAGGGAGGATCACCAGTCCATCACAGGGAGGATCACCAGTCCATCATAGGGCTGATAACCGGTCCATCAGAGGGAGGATCACCAGTCCATCACAGGGAGGATCACCAGTCCATCATAGGGCTGATAACCGGTCCATCAGAGGGAGGATCACCAGTCCATCACAGGGAGGATCAACAGTCCATCACAGGGCTGATCACCAGTCCATCACAGGGAGGATCACCAGTCCATCACAGGGAGGATCACCAATCCATCACAGGGAGGATCACCAGTCCATCACAGGGCTGATCACCAGTCCATCAGAGGGAGGATCACCAGTCCATCACAAGGAGGATCACCAGTCCATCAAAGGGAGGATCACCAGTCCATCACATGGCTGATAACCAGTCCATCAAAGGGGCTATAACCAGTCCATCAAAGGGAGGATCACCAGTCCATCAAAGGGAGGATCACCAGTCCATCACAGGGCTGATAACCAGCACATCAAAGGGAGGATCACCAGTCCATCAAAGGGAGGATCACCAGTCCAACACAGGGCTCATCACCGGTCCAACACAGGGCTGATCACCAGTCCAACACAGAGAGGATCACCAGTCTAACACAGGGCTGATCACCAGTCCATCACCGGGAGGATCACCAGTCCATCGATGGGCTGATCACCAGTCCATCAATGGGAGGATCACCAGTCCATCACATGGCTGATAACCAGTCCATCACAGGGGCTATAACCAGTCCATCAAAGGGAGGATCACCAGTCCATCAAAGGGAGGATCACCAGTCCATCACAGGGCTGGTAACCAGCCCATCAAAGGGAGGATCACCAGTCCATCAGAGGGAGGATCACCAGTCCATCACAGGGAGGATCACCAGTCCATCACAGGGCTGATCACCAGTCCATCACAGGGAGGATCACCAGTCCATCACAGGGAGGATCACCAATCCATCACAGGGAGGATCACCAGTCCATCACAGGCCTGATCACCAGTCCATCAGAGGGAGGATCACCAGTCCATCACAAGGAGGATCACCTCCATCACAGGGCTGATCACCAGTCCATCAAAGGGAGGATCACCAGTCCATCACATGGCTGATAACCAGATCATCAAAGGGGCTATAACCAGTCCATCAAAGGGATGATCACCAGTACATCAAAGGGAGGATCACCCGTCCATCACAGGGCTGATAACCAGCCCATCAAAGGGAGGATCACCAGTCCGTCAAAGGGAGGATCACCAGTCCATCACAGGGCTGATCACCAGTCCATCACAGGTCTGTTAACCAGTCCACCACAGGGCTCATCACCAGTCCATCACAGGAAGGATCACCATTTCATTACAGGGAGGATCACCAGTCCATCACAGGGCTCATCACCAGTCCATCACAGGTCTGATCACCAGTCCAACACAGGGCTGATCACCAGTCCATCACAGGGCTCATCACCAGTCCATCACAGGTCTGATCACCAGTCCAACACAGGTCTGATCACCAGTCCAATACAGGAAGGATCACCAGTCCATCACAGGGCTGATCACCAGTCCATCAGAGGGAGGATCACCAGTCCATCACAGGGCTGATCACCAGTCCATCACAGGGAGGATCACCAGTCCATCACAGGGCTGATCACCAGTCCATCAAAGGGAGGATCACCAGTCCATCAGAGGGAGGATCACCAGTCCATCACAGGGAGGATCACCAGTCCATCGAGGGCTGATCACCAGTCCATCAGAGGGAGGATCACCAGTCCATCACAGGGAGGATGACCAGTCCATCACAGGGCTGATCACCAGTCCATCACAGGGCTGATCACCAGTCCATCAGAGGGAGGATCATCAGTCCATCACAGGGAGGATCACCAGTCCATCGAGGGCTGATCACCAGTCCATCAGAGGGAGGATCACCAGTCCATCACAGGGAGGATGACCAGTCCATCACAGGGCTGATCACCAGTCCATCACAGGGAGGATCACCAGTCCATCACAGGGAGGATCACCAATCCATCACAGGGAGGATCACCAGTCCATCACAGGCCTGATCACCAGTCCATCAGAGGGAGGATCACCAATCCATCACAGGGAGGATCACCAGTCCATCACAGGCCTGATCACCAGTCCATCAGAGGGAGGATCACCAGTCCATCACAAGGAGGATCACCTCCATCACAGGGCTGATCACCAGTCCATCAAAGGGAGGATCACCAGTCCATCACATGGCTGATCACCAGTCCATCACAGGTCTGTTAACCAGTCCAACACAAGGCTGATCACCAGTCCATCACAGGGCTCATCACCAGTCCATCACAGGAAGGATCACCAATTCATTACAGGGAGGATCACCAGTCCATCACAGGGCTCATCACCAGTCCATCACAGGGCTCATCACCAGTCCATCACAGGAAGGATCACCAGTCCATCACAGGGAGGATCACCAGTCCATCAGAGGGAGGATCACCAGTCCATCACAGGGAGGATCAACAGTCCATCACAGGGAGGATCACCAATCCATCACAGGGAGGATCACCAGTCCATCACAAGGAGGATCACCAGTCCATCACAGGGCTGATCACCAGTCCATCAGAGGGAGGATCATCAGTCCATCACAGGGAGGATCACCAGTCCATCGAGGGCTGATCACCAGTCCATCAGAGGGAGGATCACCAGTCCATCACAGGGAGGATGACCAGTCCATCACAGGGCTGATCACCAGTCCATCACAGGGAGGATCACCAGTCCATCACAGGGAGGATCACCAATCCATCACAGGGAGGATCACCAGTCCATCACAGGCCTGATCACCAGTCCATCAGAGGGAGGATCACCAGTCCATCACAAGGAGGATCACCTCCATCACAGGGCTGATCACCAGTCCATCAAAGGGAGGATCACCAGTCCATCACATGGCTGATAACCAGTCCATCAAAGGGACTATAACCAGTCCATCAAAGGGATGATCACCAGTACATCAAAGGGAGGATCAACCGTCCATCACAGGGCTGATAACCAGCCCATCAAAGGGAGGATCACCAGTCCGTCAAAGGGAGGATCACCAGTCCATCACAGGGCTGATCACCAGTCCATCACAGGTCTGTTAACCAGTCCAACACAAGGCTGATCACCAGTCCATCACAGGGCTCATCACCAGTCCATCACAGGAAGGATCACCAATTCATTACAGGGAGGATCACCAGTCCATCACAGGGCTCATCACCAGTCCATCACAGGGCTCATCACCAGTCCATCACAGGAAGGATCACCAGTCCATCACAGGGAGGATCACCAGTCCATCAGAGGGAGGATCACCAGTCCATCACAGGGAGGATCAACAGTCCATCACAGGGAGGATCACCAATCCATCACAGGGAGGATCACCAGTCCATCACAAGGAGGATCACCAGTCCATCACCGGGCTGATCACCAGTCCATCAAAGGGAGGATCACCAATCCATCACAGGGAGGATCACCAGTCCATCACAGGGCTGATCACCAGTCCATCAGAGGGAGGATCATCAGTCCATCACAGGGAGGATCACCAGTCCATCACAGGGCTGATCACCAGTCCATCAAAGGGAGGATCACCAGTCCATCACATGGCTGATCACCAGTCCATCACAGGGAGGATCACCAGTCCATCACAGGGAGGATCACCAATCCATCACAGGGAGGATCACCAGTCCATCACAGGCCTGATCACCAGTCCATCAGAGGGAGGATCACCAGTCCATCACAAGGAGGATCACCTCCATCACAGGGCTGATCACCAGTCCATCAAAGGGAGGATCACCAGTCCATCACATGGCTGATAACCAGTCCATCAAAGGGGCTATAACCAGTCCATCAAAGGGATGATCACCAGTACATCAAAGGGAGGATCAACCGTCCATCACAGGGCTGATAACCAGCCCATCAAAGGGAGGATCACCAGTCCGTCAAAGGGAGGATCACCAGTCCATCACAGTGCTGATCACCAGTCCATCACAGGGAGGATCACCAGTCCATCACAGGGAGGATCACCAATCCAGCACAGGGAGGATCACCAGTCCATCACAGGGCTGATCACCAGTCCATCAGAGGGAGGATCACCAGTCCATAACAAGGAGGATCACCAATCCAGCACAGGGAGGATCACCAGTCCATCACAGGGCTGATCACCAGTCCATCAGAGGGAGGATCACCAGTCCATAACAAGGAGGATCACCAGTCCATCACAGGGCTGATCACCAGTCCATCAAAGGGAGGATCACCAGTCCATCACATGGCTGATAACCAGTCCATCAAAGGGGCTATAACCAGTCCATCAAAGGGATGATCACCAGTCCATCAAAGGGAGGATCACCAGTCCATCACAGGGAGGATCACCAGTCCATCATAGGGCTGATAACCGGTCCATCAGAGGGAGGATCACCAGTCCATCACAGGGAGGATCACCAGTCCATCATAGGGCTGATAACCGGTCCATCAGAGGGAGGATCACCAGTCCATCACAGGGAGGATCAACAGTCCATCACAGGGCTGATCACCAGTCCATCACAGGGAGGATCACCAGTCCATCACAGGGAGGATCACCAATCCATCACAGGGAGGATCACCAGTCCATCACAGGGCTGATCACCAGTCCATCAGAGGGAGGATCACCAGTCCATCACAAGGAGGATCACCAGTCCATCAAAGGGAGGATCACCAGTCCATCACATGGCTGATAACCAGTCCATCAAAGGGGCTATAACCAGTCCATCAAAGGGAGGATCACCAGTCCATCAAAGGGAGGATCACCAGTCCATCACAGGGCTGATAACCAGCACATCAAAGGGAGGATCACCAGTCCATCAAAGGGAGGATCACCAGTCCAACACAGGGCTCATCACCGGTCCAACACAGGGCTGATCACCAGTCCAACACAGAGAGGATCACCAGTCTAACACAGGGCTGATCACCAGTCCATCACCGGGAGGATCACCAGTCCATCGATGGGCTGATCACCAGTCCATCAATGGGAGGATCACCAGTCCATCACATGGCTGATAACCAGTCCATCACAGGGGCTATAACCAGTCCATCAAAGGGAGGATCACCAGTCCATCAAAGGGAGGATCACCAGTCCATCACAGGGCTGGTAACCAGCCCATCAAAGGGAGGATCACCAGTCCATCAGAGGGAGGATCACCAGTCCATCACAGGGAGGATCACCAGTCCATCACAGGGCTGATCACCAGTCCATCACAGGGAGGATCACCAGTCCATCACAGGGAGGATCACCAATCCATCACAGGGAGGATCACCAGTCCATCACAGGCCTGATCACCAGTCCATCAGAGGGAGGATCACCAGTCCATCACAAGGAGGATCACCTCCATCACAGGGCTGATCACCAGTCCATCAAAGGGAGGATCACCAGTCCATCACATGGCTGATAACCAGATCATCAAAGGGGCTATAACCAGTCCATCAAAGGGATGATCACCAGTACATCAAAGGGAGGATCACCCGTCCATCACAGGGCTGATAACCAGCCCATCAAAGGGAGGATCACCAGTCCGTCAAAGGGAGGATCACCAGTCCATCACAGGGCTGATCACCAGTCCATCACAGGTCTGTTAACCAGTCCACCACAGGGCTCATCACCAGTCCATCACAGGAAGGATCACCATTTCATTACAGGGAGGATCACCAGTCCATCACAGGGCTCATCACCAGTCCATCACAGGTCTGATCACCAGTCCAACACAGGGCTGATCACCAGTCCATCACAGGGCTCATCACCAGTCCATCACAGGTCTGATCACCAGTCCAACACAGGTCTGATCACCAGTCCAATACAGGAAGGATCACCAGTCCATCACAGGGCTGATCACCAGTCCATCAGAGGGAGGATCACCAGTCCATCACAGGGCTGATCACCAGTCCATCACAGGGAGGATCACCAGTCCATCACAGGGCTGATCACCAGTCCATCAAAGGGAGGATCACCAGTCCATCAGAGGGAGGATCACCAGTCCATCACAGGGAGGATCACCAGTCCATCGAGGGCTGATCACCAGTCCATCAGAGGGAGGATCACCAGTCCATCACAGGGAGGATGACCAGTCCATCACAGGGCTGATCACCAGTCCATCACAGGGCTGATCACCAGTCCATCAGAGGGAGGATCATCAGTCCATCACAGGGAGGATCACCAGTCCATCGAGGGCTGATCACCAGTCCATCAGAGGGAGGATCACCAGTCCATCACAGGGAGGATGACCAGTCCATCACAGGGCTGATCACCAGTCCATCACAGGGAGGATCACCAGTCCATCACAGGGAGGATCACCAATCCATCACAGGGAGGATCACCAGTCCATCACAGGCCTGATCACCAGTCCATCAGAGGGAGGATCACCAATCCATCACAGGGAGGATCACCAGTCCATCACAGGCCTGATCACCAGTCCATCAGAGGGAGGATCACCAGTCCATCACAAGGAGGATCACCTCCATCACAGGGCTGATCACCAGTCCATCAAAGGGAGGATCACCAGTCCATCACATGGCTGATCACCAGTCCATCACAGGTCTGTTAACCAGTCCAACACAAGGCTGATCACCAGTCCATCACAGGGCTCATCACCAGTCCATCACAGGAAGGATCACCAATTCATTACAGGGAGGATCACCAGTCCATCACAGGGCTCATCACCAGTCCATCACAGGGCTCATCACCAGTCCATCACAGGAAGGATCACCAGTCCATCACAGGGAGGATCACCAGTCCATCAGAGGGAGGATCACCAGTCCATCACAGGGAGGATCAACAGTCCATCACAGGGAGGATCACCAATCCATCACAGGGAGGATCACCAGTCCATCACAAGGAGGATCACCAGTCCATCACAGGGCTGATCACCAGTCCATCAGAGGGAGGATCATCAGTCCATCACAGGGAGGATCACCAGTCCATCGAGGGCTGATCACCAGTCCATCAGAGGGAGGATCACCAGTCCATCACAGGGAGGATGACCAGTCCATCACAGGGCTGATCACCAGTCCATCACAGGGAGGATCACCAGTCCATCACAGGGAGGATCACCAATCCATCACAGGGAGGATCACCAGTCCATCACAGGCCTGATCACCAGTCCATCAGAGGGAGGATCACCAGTCCATCACAAGGAGGATCACCTCCATCACAGGGCTGATCACCAGTCCATCAAAGGGAGGATCACCAGTCCATCACATGGCTGATAACCAGTCCATCAAAGGGACTATAACCAGTCCATCAAAGGGATGATCACCAGTACATCAAAGGGAGGATCAACCGTCCATCACAGGGCTGATAACCAGCCCATCAAAGGGAGGATCACCAGTCCGTCAAAGGGAGGATCACCAGTCCATCACAGGGCTGATCACCAGTCCATCACAGGTCTGTTAACCAGTCCAACACAAGGCTGATCACCAGTCCATCACAGGGCTCATCACCAGTCCATCACAGGAAGGATCACCAATTCATTACAGGGAGGATCACCAGTCCATCACAGGGCTCATCACCAGTCCATCACAGGGCTCATCACCAGTCCATCACAGGAAGGATCACCAGTCCATCACAGGGAGGATCACCAGTCCATCAGAGGGAGGATCACCAGTCCATCACAGGGAGGATCAACAGTCCATCACAGGGAGGATCACCAATCCATCACAGGGAGGATCACCAGTCCATCACAAGGAGGATCACCAGTCCATCACCGGGCTGATCACCAGTCCATCAAAGGGAGGATCACCAATCCATCACAGGGAGGATCATCAGTCCATCACAGGGCTGATCACCAGTCCATCAGAGGGAGGATCATCAGTCCATCACAGGGAGGATCACCAGTCCATCACAGGGCTGATCACCAGTCCATCAAAGGGAGGATCACCAGTCCATCACATGGCTGATAACCAGTCCATCACAGGGGCTATAACCAGTCCATCAAAGGGAGGATCACCAGTCCATCAAAGGGAGGACCACCAGTCCATCACAGGGCTGGTAACCAGCCCATCAAAGGGAGGATCACCAGTCCATCAAAGGGAGGATCACCAGTCCAACACAGGGCTCATCACCGGTCCAACACAGGGCTGATCACCAGTCCAACACAGGGAGGATCACCAGTCCAACACAGGGCTGATCACCAGTCCATCACAGGGCTCATCACCAGTCCATCACAGGAAGGATCACCAGTCCATCACAGGGAGGATCACCCGTCCATCACAGGGAGGATCACCAATCCATCACAGGGAGGATCACCAGTCCATCACAGGGATGATCACCAGTCCATCAGAGGGAGGATCACCAGTCCATCACAAGGAGGATTACCAGTCCATCACAGGGCTCATCACCAGTCCATCAAAGGGAGGATCACCAGTCCATCACAGAGAGGATCACCAGTCCATCATAGGGCTGATCACCAGTCCATCACAGGGAGGATCAACAGTCCATCAAAGGGAGGATCACCAATCCATCACAGGGAGGATCACCAGTCCATCACAAGGAGGATCACCAGTCCATCACAGGGCTGATCACCAGTCCATCACAGTGAGGATCACCAGTCCATCACAGGGAGGATCACCAATCCAGCACAGGGAGGATCACCAGTCCATCACAGGGCTGATCACCAGTCCATCAAAGGGAGGATCACCAGTCCATCACAGGGCTGATCACCAGTCCATCAGAGGGAGGATCCCCAGTCCATCAAAAGGAGGATCACCAGTCCATCACAGGGCTGAAAACCAGTCCATAAAAGGGAGGATCACCAATCCATCACATGGCTGATAACCAGTCCATCGAAGGGGTTATAACCAGTCCATCAAAGGGATGATCACCAGTCCATCAAAGGGAGGATCACCAGTCCATCACAGAGAGGATCACCAGTCCATCATAGGGCTGATCACCATTCCATCAGAGGGAGGATCACCAGTCCATCACAGGGAGGATCACCAGTCCATCACAGGGAGAATCACCAGTCCATCACAGGGCTGGTAACCAGCCCATCAAAGGGAGGATCACCAGTCCATCAAAGGGAGGATAACCAGTCCAACACAGGGCTCATCACCGGTCCAACACAGAGCTGATCACCAGTCCATCACCGGGAGGATCACCAGTCCATCACAGGGCTGATCACCAGTCCAACACAGTTCTGATCACCAGTCCATCACAGGGCTCATCACCAGTCCATCACAGGAAGGATCACCAGTCCATCACAGGGAGGATCACCAGTCCATCAGAGGGAGGATCACCAGTCCATCACAGGGAGGATCAACAATCCATCACAGGGAGGATCACCAATCCATCACAGGGAGGATCACCAGTCCATCACAAGGAGGATCACCAGTCCATCACAGGGCTGATCACCAGTCCATCAAAGGAAGGATCACCAATCCATCACAGGGAGGATCACCAGTCCATCACAGGGCTGATCACCAGTCCATCAGAGGGAGGATCATCAGTCCATCACAGGGAGGATCACCAGTCCATCGAGGGCTGATCACCAGTCCATCAGAGGGAGGATCACCAGTCCATCACAGGGAGGATCACCAGTCCATCACAGGGCTGATCACCAGTCCATCACAGGGAGGATCACCAGTCCATCACAGGGAGGATCACCAATCCATCACAGGGAGGATCACCAGTCCATCACAGGCCTGATCACCAGTCCATCAGAGGGAGGATCACCAGTCCATCACAAGGAGGATCACCTCCATCACAGGGCTGATCACCAGTCCATCAAAGGGGCTATAACCAGTCCATCAAAGGGATGATCACCAGTACATCAAAGGGAGGATCAACCGTCCATCACAGGGCTGATAACCAGCCCATCAAAGGGAGGATGACCAGTCCGTCAAAGGGAGGATCACCAGTCCATCACAGGGCTGATCACCAGTCCATCACAGGTCTGTTAACCAGTCCAACACAAGGCTGATCACCAGTCCATCACAGGGCTCATCACCAGTCCATCACAGGTCTGATCACCAGTCCAACACAGGTCTGATCACCAGTCCAATACAGGAAGGATCACCAGTCCATCAAAGGGAGGATCACCAGTCCATCACATGGCTGATAACCAGTCCATCACAGGGGCTATAACCAGTCCATCAAAGGGAGGATCACCAGTCCATCAAAGGGAGGATCACCAGTCCATCACAGGGCTGGTAACCAGCCCATCAAAGGGAGGATCACCAGTCCATCAAAGGGAGGATCACCAGTCCAACAAAGGGCTCATCACCGGTCCAACATAGGGCTGATCACCAGTCCAACACAGGGAGGATCACCAGTCCAACACAGGGCTGATCACCAGTCCATCACAGGGCTCATCACCAGTCCATCAAAGGGAGGATCACTAGTCCATCACAGGGAGGATCACCAGTCCATCACAGGGAGGATCACTAATCCAGCACAGGTAGGATCACCAGTCCATCACAGGGCTGATCACCAGTCCATTAGAGGGAGGATCACCAGTCCATCACAAGGAGGATCACCAGTCCATGACAGGGCTCATCACCAGTCCATCACAGGTCTGATCACCAGTTCAACATAGGGCTGATCACCAGTCCATCACAGGGCTCATCACCAGTCCATCACAGGTCTGATCACCAGTCCAACACAGGTCTGATCACCAGTCCAATACAGGAAGGATCACCAGTCCATCAAAGGGAGGATCACCAGTCCATCACATGGCTGATAACCAGTCCATCACAGGGGCTATAACCAGTCCATCAAAGGGAGGATCACCAGTCCATCAAAGGGAGGATAACTAGTCCAACACAGGGCTCATCACCGGTCCAACACAGAGCTGATCACCAGTCCATCACCGGGAGGATCACCAGTCCATCACAGGGCTGATCACCAGTCCAACACAGGGCTGATCACCAGTCCATCACAGGGCTCATCACCAGTCCATCACAGGAAGGATCACCAGTCCATCACAGGGAGGATCACCAGTCCATCAGAGGGAGGATCACCAGTCCATCACAGGGAGGATCAACAGTCCATCAAAGGGAGGATCACCAATCCATCACAGGGAGGATCACCAGTCCATCACAAGGAGGATCACCAGTCCATCACAGGGCTGATCACCAGTCCATCAAAGGAAGGATCACCAGTCCAACACAGGGAGGATCACCAGTCCAACACAGGGCTGATCACCAGTCCATCACAGGGCTCATCACCAGTCCATCACAGGAAGGATCACCAGTCCATCAGAGGGAGGATCACCAGTCCATCACAAGGAGGATCACCTCCATCACAGGGCTGATCACCAGTCCATCAAAGGGGCTATAACCAGTCCATCAAAGGGATGATCACCAGTACATCAAAGGGAGGATCAACCGTCCATCACAGGGCTGATAACCAGCCCATCAAAGGGAGGATGACCAGTCCGTCAAAGGGAGGATCACCAGTCCATCACAGGGCTGATCACCAGTCCATCACAGGTCTGTTAACCAGTCCAACACAAGGCTGATCACCAGTCCATCACAGGGCTCATCACCAGTCCATCACAGGTCTGATCACCAGTCCAACACAGGTCTGATCACCAGTCCAATACAGGAAGGATCACCAGTCCATCAAAGGGAGGATCACCAGTCCATCACATGGCTGATAACCAGTCCATCACAGGGGCTATAACCAGTCCATCAAAGGGAGGATCACCAGTCCATCAAAGGGAGGATCACCAGTCCATCACAGGGCTGGTAACCAGCCCATCAAAGGGAGGATCACCAGTCCATCAAAGGGAGGATCACCAGTCCAACAAAGGGCTCATCACCGGTCCAACATAGGGCTGATCACCAGTCCAACACAGGGAGGATCACCAGTCCAACACAGGGCTGATCACCAGTCCATCACAGGGCTCATCACCAGTCCATCAAAGGGAGGATCACTAGTCCATCACAGGGAGGATCACCAGTCCATCACAGGGAGGATCACTAATCCAGCACAGGTAGGATCACCAGTCCATCACAGGGCTGATCACCAGTCCATTAGAGGGAGGATCACCAGTCCATCACAAGGAGGATCACCAGTCCATGACAGGGCTCATCACCAGTCCATCACAGGTCTGATCACCAGTTCAACATAGGGCTGATCACCAGTCCATCACAGGGCTCATCACCAGTCCATCACAGGTCTGATCACCAGTCCAACACAGGTCTGATCACCAGTCCAATACAGGAAGGATCACCAGTCCATCAAAGGGAGGATCACCAGTCCATCACATGGCTGATAACCAGTCCATCACAGGGGCTATAACCAGTCCATCAAAGGGAGGATCACCAGTCCATCAAAGGGAGGATAACTAGTCCAACACAGGGCTCATCACCGGTCCAACACAGAGCTGATCACCAGTCCATCACCGGGAGGATCACCAGTCCATCACAGGGCTGATCACCAGTCCAACACAGGGCTGATCACCAGTCCATCACAGGGCTCATCACCAGTCCATCACAGGAAGGATCACCAGTCCATCACAGGGAGGATCACCAGTCCATCAGAGGGAGGATCACCAGTCCATCACAGGGAGGATCAACAGTCCATCAAAGGGAGGATCACCAATCCATCACAGGGAGGATCACCAGTCCATCACAAGGAGGATCACCAGTCCATCACAGGGCTGATCACCAGTCCATCAAAGGAAGGATCACCAGTCCAACACAGGGAGGATCACCAGTCCAACACAGGGCTGATCACCAGTCCATCACAGGGCTCATCACCAGTCCATCACAGGAAGGATCACCAGTCCATCACAGGGAGGATCACCCGTCCATCACAGGGAGGATCACCAATCCATCACAGGGAGGATCACCAGTCCATCACAGGGCTGATCACCAGTCCATCAGAGGGAGGATCACCAGTCCATCACAAGGAGGATTACCAGTCCATCACAGGGCTGATCACCAGTCCATCAAAGGGAGGATCACCAGTCCATCACAGGGCTGATCACCAGTCCATCAGAGGGAGGATCCCCAGTCCATCAAAAGGAGGATCACCAGTCCATCACAGGGCTGAAAACCAGTCCATAAAAGGGAGGATCACCAATCCATCACATGGCTGATAACCAGTCCATCGAAGGGGTTATAACCAGTCCATCAAAGGGATGATCACCAGTCCATCAAAGGGAGGATCACCAGTCCATCACAGAGAGGATCACCAGTCCATCATAGGGCTGATCACCATTCCATCAGAGGGAGGATCACCAGTCCATCACAGGGAGGATCACCAGTCCATCACAGGGAGAATCACCAGTCCATCACAGGGCTGGTAACCAGCCCATCAAAGGGAGGATCACCTGTCCATCAAAGGGAGGATAACCAGTCCAACCCAGGGCTCATCACCGGTCCAACACAGAGCTGATCACCAGTCCATCACCGGGAGGATCACCAGTCCATCACAGGGCTGATCACCAGTCCAACACAGTTCTGATCACCAGTAGATCACAGGGCTCATCACCAGTCCATCACAGGAAGGATCACCAGTCCATCACAGGGAGGATCACCAGTCCATCAGAGGGAGGATCACCAGTCAATCACAGGGAGGATCAACAGTCCATCACAGAGAGGATCACCAATCCATCACAGGGAGGATCAACAGTCCATCACAAGGAGGATCACCAGTCCATCACAGGGCTGATCACCAGTCCATCAAAGGAAGGATCACCAATCCATCACAGGGAGGATCACCAGTCCATCATAGGGCTGATCACCAGTCCATCAGAGGGAGGATCATCAGTCCATCACAGGGAGGATCACCAGTCCATCGAGGGCTGATCACCAGTCCATCAGAGGGAGGATCACCAGTCCATCACAGGGAGGATGACCAGTCCATCACAGGGCTGATCACCAGTCCATCACAGGGAGGATCACCAGTCCATCACAGGGAGGATCACCAATCCATCACAGGGAGGATCACCAGTCCATCACAGGCCTGATCACCAGTCCATCAGAGGGAGGATCACCAGTCCATCACATGGCTGATAACCAGTCCATCAAAGGGACTATAACCAGTCCATCAAAGGGATGATCACCAGTACATCAAAGGGAGGATCAACCGTCCATCACAGGGCTGATAACCAGCCCATCAAAGGGAGGATCACCAGTCCGTCAAAGGGAGGATCACCAGTCCATCACAGGGCTGATCACCAGTCCATCACAGGTCTGTTAACCAGTCCAACACAAGGCTGATCACCAGTCCATCACAGGGCTCATCACCAGTCCATCACAGGAAGGATCACCAATTCATTACAGGGAGGATCACCAGTCCATCACAGGGCTCATCACCAGTCCATCACAGGGCTCATCACCAGTCCATCACAGGAAGGATCACCAGTCCATCACAGGGAGGATCACCAGTCCATCAGAGGGAGGATCACCAGTCCATCACAGGGAGGATCAACAGTCCATCACAGGGAGGATCACCAATCCATCACAGGGAGGATCACCAGTCCATCACAAGGAGGATCACCAGTCCATCACCGGGCTGATCACCAGTCCATCAAAGGGAGGATCACCAATCCATCACAGGGAGGATCACCAGTCCATCACAGGGCTGATCACCAGTCCATCAGAGGGAGGATCATCAGTCCATCACAGGGAGGATCACCAGTCCATCACAGGGCTGATCACCAGTCCATCAAAGGGAGGATCACCAGTCCATCACATGGCTGATAACCAGTCCATCACAGGGGCTATAACCAGTCCATCAAAGGGAGGATCACCAGTCCATCAAAGGGAGGACCACCAGTCCATCACAGGGCTGGTAACCAGCCCATCAAAGGGAGGATCACCAGTCCATCAAAGGGAGGATCACCAGTCCAACACAGGGCTCATCACCGGTCCAACACAGGGCTGATCACCAGTCCAACACAGGGAGGATCACCAGTCCAACACAGGGCTGATCACCAGTCCATCACAGGGCTCATCACCAGTCCATCACAGGAAGGATCACCAGTCCATCACAGGGAGGATCACCCGTCCATCACAGGGAGGATCACCAATCCATCACAGGGAGGATCACCAGTCCATCACAGGGATGATCACCAGTCCATCAAAGGGAGGATCACCAGTCCATCACAAGGAGGATTACCAGTCCATCACAGGGCTCATCACCAGTCCATCAAAGGGAGGATCACCAGTCCATCACAGAGAGGATCACCAGTCCATCATAGGGCTGATCACCAGTCCATCAGAGGGAGGATCACCAGTCCATCACAGGGAGGATCACCAGTCCATCACAGGGCTGATCACCAGTCCATCACAGGGAGGATCACCAGTCCATCACAGGGAGGATCACCAATCCATCACAGGGAGGATCACCAGTCCATCACAGGCCTGATCACCAGTCCATCAGAGGGAGGATCACCAGTCCATCACAAGGAGGATCACCTCCATCACAGGGCTGATCACCAGTCCATCAAAGGGAGGATCACCAGTCCATCACATGGCTGATAACCAGTCCATCAAAGGGATGATCACCAGTACATCAAAGGGAGGATCAACCGTCCATCACAGGGCTGATAACCAGCCCATCAAAGGGAGGATCACCAGTCCGTCAAAGGGAGGATCACCAGTCCATCACAGTGCTGATCACCAGTCCATCACAGGGAGGATCACCAGTCCATCACAGGGAGGATCACCAATCCAGCACAGGGAGGATCACCAGTCCATCACAGGGCTGATCACCAGTCCATCAGAGGGAGGATCACCAGTCCATAACAAGGAGGATCACCAATCCAGCACAGGGAGGATCACCAGTCCATCACAGGGCTGATCACCAGTCCATCAGAGGGAGCATCACCAGTCCATAACAAGGAGGATCACCAGTCCATCACAGGGCTGATCACCAGTCCATCAAAGGGAGGATCACCAGTCCATCACATGGCTGATAACCAGTCCATCAAAGGGGCTATAACCAGTCCATCAAAGGGATGATCACCAGTCCATCAAAGGGAGGATCACCAGTCCATCACAGGGAGGATCACCAGTCCATCATAGGGCTGATAACCGGTCCATCAGAGGGAGGATCACCAGTCCATCACAGGGAGGATCACCAGTCCATCATAGGGCTGATAACCGGTCCATCAGAGGGAGGATCACCAGTCCATCACAGGGAGGATCAACAGTCCATCACAGGGCTGATCACCAGTCCATCACAGGGAGGATCACCAGTCCATCACAGGGAGGATCACCAATCCATCACAGGGAGGATCACCAGTCCATCACAGGGCTGATCACCAGTCCATCAGAGGGAGGATCACCAGTCCATCACAAGGAGGATCACCAGTCCATCAAAGGGAGGATCACCAGTCCATCACATGGCTGATAACCAGTCCATCAAAGGGGCTATAACCAGTCCATCAAAGGGAGGATCACCAGTCCATCAAAGGGAGGATCACCAGTCCATCACAGGGCTGATAACCAGCACATCAAAGGGAGGATCACCAGTCCATCAAAGGGAGGATCACCAGTCCAACACAGGGCTCATCACCGGTCCAACACAGGGCTGATCACCAGTCCAACACAGAGAGGATCACCAGTCTAACACAGGGCTGATCACCAGTCCATCACCGGGAGGATCACCAGTCCATCGATGGGCTGATCACCAGTCCATCAATGGGAGGATCACCAGTCCATCACATGGCTGATAACCAGTCCATCACAGGGGCTATAACCAGTCCATCAAAGGGAGGATCACCAGTCCATCAAAGGGAGGATCACCAGTCCATCACAGGGCTGGTAACCAGCCCATCAAAGGGAGGATCACCAGTCCATCAGAGGGAGGATCACCAGTCCATCACAGGGAGGATCACCAGTCCATCACAGGGCTGATCACCAGTCCATCACAGGGAGGATCACCAGTCCATCACAGGGAGGATCACCAATCCATCACAGGGAGGATCACCAGTCCATCACAGGCCTGATCACCAGTCCATCAGAGGGAGGATCACCAGTCCATCACAAGGAGGATCACCTCCATCACAGGGCTGATCACCAGTCCATCAAAGGGAGGATCACCAGTCCATCACATGGCTGATAACCAGATCATCAAAGGGGCTATAACCAGTCCATCAAAGGGATGATCACCAGTACATCAAAGGGAGGATCACCCGTCCATCACAGGGCTGATAACCAGCCCATCAAAGGGAGGATCACCAGTCCGTCAAAGGGAGGATCACCAGTCCATCACAGGGCTGATCACCAGTCCATCACAGGTCTGTTAACCAGTCCACCACAGGGCTCATCACCAGTCCATCACAGGAAGGATCACCATTTCATTACAGGGAGGATCACCAGTCCATCACAGGGCTCATCACCAGTCCATCACAGGTCTGATCACCAGTCCAACACAGGGCTGATCACCAGTCCATCACAGGGCTCATCACCAGTCCATCACAGGTCTGATCACCAGTCCAACACAGGTCTGATCACCAGTCCAATACAGGAAGGATCACCAGTCCATCACAGGGCTGATCACCAGTCCATCAGAGGGAGGATCACCAGTCCATCACAGGGCTGATCACCAGTCCATCACAGGGAGGATCACCAGTCCATCACAGGGCTGATCACCAGTCCATCAAAGGGAGGATCACCAGTCCATCAGAGGGAGGATCACCAGTCCATCACAGGGAGGATCACCAGTCCATCGAGGGCTGATCACCAGTCCATCAGAGGGAGGATCACCAGTCCATCACAGGGAGGATGACCAGTCCATCACAGGGCTGATCACCAGTCCATCACAGGGCTGATCACCAGTCCATCAGAGGGAGGATCATCAGTCCATCACAGGGAGGATCACCAGTCCATCGAGGGCTGATCACCAGTCCATCAGAGGGAGGATCACCAGTCCATCACAGGGAGGATGACCAGTCCATCACAGGGCTGATCACCAGTCCATCACAGGGAGGATCACCAGTCCATCACAGGGAGGATCACCAATCCATCACAGGGAGGATCACCAGTCCATCACAGGCCTGATCACCAGTCCATCAGAGGGAGGATCACCAATCCATCACAGGGAGGATCACCAGTCCATCACAGGCCTGATCACCAGTCCATCAGAGGGAGGATCACCAGTCCATCACAAGGAGGATCACCTCCATCACAGGGCTGATCACCAGTCCATCAAAGGGAGGATCACCAGTCCATCACATGGCTGATCACCAGTCCATCACAGGTCTGTTAACCAGTCCAACACAAGGCTGATCACCAGTCCATCACAGGGCTCATCACCAGTCCATCACAGGAAGGATCACCAATTCATTACAGGGAGGATCACCAGTCCATCACAGGGCTCATCACCAGTCCATCACAGGGCTCATCACCAGTCCATCACAGGAAGGATCACCAGTCCATCACAGGGAGGATCACCAGTCCATCAGAGGGAGGATCACCAGTCCATCACAGGGAGGATCAACAGTCCATCACAGGGAGGATCACCAATCCATCACAGGGAGGATCACCAGTCCATCACAAGGAGGATCACCAGTCCATCACAGGGCTGATCACCAGTCCATCAGAGGGAGGATCATCAGTCCATCACAGGGAGGATCACCAGTCCATCGAGGGCTGATCACCAGTCCATCAGAGGGAGGATCACCAGTCCATCACAGGGAGGATGACCAGTCCATCACAGGGCTGATCACCAGTCCATCACAGGGAGGATCACCAGTCCATCACAGGGAGGATCACCAATCCATCACAGGGAGGATCACCAGTCCATCACAGGCCTGATCACCAGTCCATCAGAGGGAGGATCACCAGTCCATCACAAGGAGGATCACCTCCATCACAGGGCTGATCACCAGTCCATCAAAGGGAGGATCACCAGTCCATCACATGGCTGATAACCAGTCCATCAAAGGGACTATAACCAGTCCATCAAAGGGATGATCACCAGTACATCAAAGGGAGGATCAACCGTCCATCACAGGGCTGATAACCAGCCCATCAAAGGGAGGATCACCAGTCCGTCAAAGGGAGGATCACCAGTCCATCACAGGGCTGATCACCAGTCCATCACAGGTCTGTTAACCAGTCCAACACAAGGCTGATCACCAGTCCATCACAGGGCTCATCACCAGTCCATCACAGGAAGGATCACCAATTCATTACAGGGAGGATCACCAGTCCATCACAGGGCTCATCACCAGTCCATCACAGGGCTCATCACCAGTCCATCACAGGAAGGATCACCAGTCCATCACAGGGAGGATCACCAGTCCATCAGAGGGAGGATCACCAGTCCATCACAGGGAGGATCAACAGTCCATCACAGGGAGGATCACCAATCCATCACAGGGAGGATCACCAGTCCATCACAAGGAGGATCACCAGTCCATCACCGGGCTGATCACCAGTCCATCAAAGGGAGGATCACCAATCCATCACAGGGAGGATCACCAGTCCATCACAGGGCTGATCACCAGTCCATCAGAGGGAGGATCATCAGTCCATCACAGGGAGGATCACCAGTCCATCACAGGGCTGATCACCAGTCCATCAAAGGGAGGATCACCAGTCCATCACATGGCTGATCACCAGTCCATCACAGGGAGGATCACCAGTCCATCACAGGGAGGATCACCAATCCATCACAGGGAGGATCACCAGTCCATCACAGGCCTGATCACCAGTCCATCAGAGGGAGGATCACCAGTCCATCACAAGGAGGATCACCTCCATCACAGGGCTGATCACCAGTCCATCAAAGGGAGGATCACCAGTCCATCACATGGCTGATAACCAGTCCATCAAAGGGGCTATAACCAGTCCATCAAAGGGATGATCACCAGTACATCAAAGGGAGGATCAACCGTCCATCACAGGGCTGATAACCAGCCCATCAAAGGGAGGATCACCAGTCCGTCAAAGGGAGGATCACCAGTCCATCACAGTGCTGATCACCAGTCCATCACAGGGAGGATCACCAGTCCATCACAGGGAGGATCACCAATCCAGCACAGGGAGGATCACCAGTCCATCACAGGGCTGATCACCAGTCCATCAGAGGGAGGATCACCAGTCCATAACAAGGAGGATCACCAATCCAGCACAGGGAGGATCACCAGTCCATCACAGGGCTGATCACCAGTCCATCAGAGGGAGGATCACCAGTCCATAACAAGGAGGATTACCAGTCCATCACAGGGCTGATCACCAGTCCATCAAAGGGAGGATCACCAGTCCATCACATGGCTGATCACCAGTCCATCAGAGGGAGGATCACCAGTCCATCACAAGGAGGATCACCTCCATCACAGGGCTGATCACCAGTCCATCAAAGGGGCTATAACCAGTCCATCAAAGGGATGATCACCAGTACATCAAAGGGAGGATCAACCGTCCATCACAGGGCTGATAACCAGCCCATCAAAGGGAGGATGACCAGTCCGTCAAAGGGAGGATCACCAGTCCATCACAGGGCTGATCACCAGTCCATCACAGGTCTGTTAACCAGTCCAACACAAGGCTGATCACCAGTCCATCACAGGGCTCATCACCAGTCCATCACAGGTCTGATCACCAGTCCAACACAGGTCTGATCACCAGTCCAATACAGGAAGGATCACCAGTCCATCAAAGGGAGGATCACCAGTCCATCACATGGCTGATAACCAGTCCATCACAGGGGCTATAACCAGTCCATCAAAGGGAGGATCACCAGTCCATCAAAGGGAGGATCACCAGTCCATCACAGGGCTGGTAACCAGCCCATCAAAGGGAGGATCACCAGTCCATCAAAGGGAGGATCACCAGTCCAACAAAGGGCTCATCACCGGTCCAACATAGGGCTGATCACCAGTCCAACACAGGGAGGATCACCAGTCCAACACAGGGCTGATCACCAGTCCATCACAGGGCTCATCACCAGTCCATCAAAGGGAGGATCACTAGTCCATCACAGGGAGGATCACCAGTCCATCACAGGGAGGATCACTAATCCAGCACAGGTAGGATCACCAGTCCATCACAGGGCTGATCACCAGTCCATTAGAGGGAGGATCACCAGTCCATCACAAGGAGGATCACCAGTCCATGACAGGGCTCATCACCAGTCCATCACAGGTCTGATCACCAGTTCAACATAGGGCTGATCACCAGTCCATCACAGGGCTCATCACCAGTCCATCACAGGTCTGATCACCAGTCCAACACAGGTCTGATCACCAGTCCAATACAGGAAGGATCACCAGTCCATCAAAGGGAGGATCACCAGTCCATCACATGGCTGATAACCAGTCCATCACAGGGGCTATAACCAGTCCATCAAAGGGAGGATCACCAGTCCATCAAAGGGAGGATAACTAGTCCAACACAGGGCTCATCACCGGTCCAACACAGAGCTGATCACCAGTCCATCACCGGGAGGATCACCAGTCCATCACAGGGCTGATCACCAGTCCAACACAGGGCTGATCACCAGTCCATCACAGGGCTCATCACCAGTCCATCACAGGAAGGATCACCAGTCCATCACAGGGAGGATCACCAGTCCATCAGAGGGAGGATCACCAGTCCATCACAGGGAGGATCAACAGTCCATCAAAGGGAGGATCACCAATCCATCACAGGGAGGATCACCAGTCCATCACAAGGAGGATCACCAGTCCATCACAGGGCTGATCACCAGTCCATCAAAGGAAGGATCACCAGTCCAACACAGGGAGGATCACCAGTCCAACACAGGGCTGATCACCAGTCCATCACAGGGCTCATCACCAGTCCATCACAGGAAGGATCACCAGTCCATCACAGGGAGGATCACCCGTCCATCACAGGGAGGATCACCAATCCATCACAGGGAGGATCACCAGTCCATCACAGGGCTGATCACCAGTCCATCAGAGGGAGGATCACCAGTCCATCACAAGGAGGATTACCAGTCCATCACAGGGCTGATCACCAGTCCATCAAAGGGAGGATCACCAGTCCATCACAGGGCTGATCACCAGTCCATCAGAGGGAGGATCCCCAGTCCATCAAAAGGAGGATCACCAGTCCATCACAGGGCTGAAAACCAGTCCATAAAAGGGAGGATCACCAATCCATCACATGGCTGATAACCAGTCCATCGAAGGGGTTATAACCAGTCCATCAAAGGGATGATCACCAGTCCATCAAAGGGAGGATCACCAGTCCATCACAGAGAGGATCACCAGTCCATCATAGGGCTGATCACCATTCCATCAGAGGGAGGATCACCAGTCCATCACAGGGAGGATCACCAGTCCATCACAGGGAGAATCACCAGTCCATCACAGGGCTGGTAACCAGCCCATCAAAGGGAGGATCACCTGTCCATCAAAGGGAGGATAACCAGTCCAACACAGGGCTCATCACCGGTCCAACACAGAGCTGATCACCAGTCCATCACCGGGAGGATCACCAGTCCATCACAGGGCTGATCACCAGTCCAACACAGTTCTGATCACCAGTAGATCACAGGGCTCATCACCAGTCCATCACAGGAAGGATCACCAGTCCATCACAGGGAGGATCACCAGTCCATCAGAGGGAGGATCACCAGTCCATCACAGGGAGGATCAACAGTCCATCACAGGGAGGATCACCAATCCATCACAGGGAGGATCAACAGTCCATCACAAGGAGGATCACCAGTCCATCACAGGGCTGATCACCAGTCCATCAAAGGAAGGATCACCAATCCATCACAGGGAGGATCACCAGTCCATCACAGGGCTGATCACCAGTCCATCAGAGGGAGGATCATCAGTCCATCACAGGGAGGATCACCAGTCCATCGAGGGCTGATCACCAGTCCATCAGAGGGAGGATCACCAGTCCATCACAGGGAGGATGACCAGTCCATCACAGGGCTGATCACCAGTCCATCACAGGGAGGATCACCAGTCCATCACAGGGAGGATCACCAATCCATCACAGGGAGGATCACCAGTCCATCACAGGCCTGATCACCAGTCCATCAGAGGGAGGATCACCAGTCCATCACAAGGAGGATCACCTCCATCACAGGGCTGATCACCAGTCCATCAAAGGGAGGATCACCAGTCCATCACATGGCTGATAACCAGTCCATCAAAGGGACTATAACCAGTCCATCAAAGGGATGATCACCAGTACATCAAAGGGAGGATCAACCGTCCATCACAGGGCTGATAACCAGCCCATCAAAGGGAGGATCACCAGTCCGTCAAAGGGAGGATCACCAGTCCATCACAGGGCTGATCACCAGTCCATCACAGGTCTGTTAACCAGTCCAACACAAGGCTGATCACCAGTCCATCACAGGGCTCATCACCAGTCCATCACAGGAAGGATCACCAATTCATTACAGGGAGGATCACCAGTCCATCACAGGGCTCATCACCAGTCCATCACAGGGCTCATCACCAGTCCATCACAGGAAGGATCACCAGTCCATCACAGGGAGGATCACCAGTCCATCAGAGGGAGGATCACCAGTCCATCACAGGGAGGATCAACAGTCCATCACAGGGAGGATCACCAATCCATCACAGGGAGGATCACCAGTCCATCACAAGGAGGATCACCAGTCCATCACCGGGCTGATCACCAGTCCATCAAAGGGAGGATCACCAATCCATCACAGGGAGGATCACCAGTCCATCACAGGGCTGATCACCAGTCCATCAGAGGGAGGATCATCAGTCCATCACAGGGAGGATCACCAGTCCATCACAGGGCTGATCACCAGTCCATCAAAGGGAGGATCACCAGTCCATCACATGGCTGATAACCAGTCCATCACAGGGGCTATAACCAGTCCATCAAAGGGAGGATCACCAGTCCATCAAAGGGAGGACCACCAGTCCATCACAGGGCTGGTAACCAGCCCATCAAAGGGAGGATCACCAGTCCATCAAAGGGAGGATCACCAGTCCAACACAGGGCTCATCACCGGTCCAACACAGGGCTGATCACCAGTCCAACAGAGGGAGGATCACCAGTCCAACACAGGGCTGATCACCAGTCCATCACAGGGCTCATCACCAGTCCATCACAGGAAGGATCACCAGTCCATCACAGGGAGGATCACCCGTCCATCACAGGGAGGATCACCAATCCATCACAGGGAGGATCACCAGTCCATCACAGGGATGATCACCAGTCCATCAAAGGGAGGATCACCAGTCCATCACAAGGAGGATTAACAGTCCATCACAGGGCTCATCACCAGTCCATCAAAGGGAGGATCACCAGTCCATCACAGAGAGGATCACCAGTCCATCATAGGGCTGATCACCAGTCCATCAGAGGGAGGATCACCAGTCCATCACAGGGAGGATCACCAGTCCATCACAGGGCTGATCACCAGTCCATCACAGGGAGGATCACCAGTCCATCACAGGGAGGATCACCAATCCATCACAGGGAGGATCACCAGTCCATCACAGGCCTGATCACCAGTCCATCAGAGGGAGGATCACCAGTCCATCACAAGGAGGATCACCTCCATCACAGGGCTGATCACCAGTCCATCAAAGGGAGGATCACCAGTCCATCACATGGCTGATAACCAGTCCATCAAAGGGGCTATAACCAGTCCATCAAAGGGATGATCACCAGTACATCAAAGGGAGGATCAACCGTCCATCACAGGGCTGATAACCAGCCCATCAAAGGGAGGATCACCAGTCCGTCAAAGGGAGGATCACCAGTCCATCACAGTGCTGATCACCAGTCCATCACAGGGAGGATCACCAGTCCATCACAGGGAGGATCACCAATCCAGCACAGGGAGGATCACCAGTCCATCACAGGGCTGATCACCAGTCCATCAGAGGGAGGATCACCAGTCCATAACAAGGAGGATCACCAATCCAGCACAGGGAGGATCACCAGTCCATCACAGGGCTGATCACCAGTCCATCAGAGGGAGCATCACCAGTCCATAACAAGGAGGATCACCAGTCCATCACAGGGCTGATCACCAGTCCATCAAAGGGAGGATCACCAGTCCATCACATGGCTGATAACCAGTCCATCAAAGGGGCTATAACCAGTCCATCAAAGGGATGATCACCAGTCCATCAAAGGGAGGATCACCAGTCCATCACAGGGAGGATCACCAGTCCATCATAGGGCTGATAACCGGTCCATCAGAGGGAGGATCACCAGTCCATCACAGGGAGGATCACCAGTCCATCATAGGGCTGATAACCGGTCCATCAGAGGGAGGATCACCAGTCCATCACAGGGAGGATCAACAGTCCATCACAGGGCTGATCACCAGTCCATCACAGGGAGGATCACCAGTCCATCACAGGGAGGATCACCAATCCATCACAGGGAGGATCACCAGTCCATCACAGGGCTGATCACCAGTCCATCAGAGGGAGGATCACCAGTCCATCACAAGGAGGATCACCAGTCCATCAAAGGGAGGATCACCAGTCCATCACAGGGCTGGTAACCAGCCCATCAAAGGGAGGATCACCTGTCCATCAAAGGGAGGATAACCAGTCCAACACAGGGCTCATCACCGGTCCAACACAGAGCTGATCACCAGTCCATCACCGGGAGGATCACCAGTCCATCACAGGGCTGATCACCAGTCCAACACAGTTCTGATCACCAGTAGATCACAGGGCTCATCACCAGTCCATCACAGGAAGGATCACCAGTCCATCACAGGGAGGATCACCAGTCCATCAGAGGGAGGATCACCAGTCCATCACAGGGAGGATCAACAGTCCATCACAGGGAGGATCACCAATCCATCACAGGGAGGATCAACAGTCCATCACAAGGAGGATCACCAGTCCATCACAGGGCTGATCACCAGTCCATCAAAGGAAGGATCACCAATCCATCACAGGGAGGATCACCAGTCCATCACAGGGCTGATCACCAGTCCATCACAGGGAGGATCACCAGTCCATCACAGGGAGGATCACCAATCCATCACAGGGAGGATCACCAGTCCATCACAGGCCTGATCACCAGTCCATCAGAGGGAGGATCACCAGTCCATCACAAGGAGGATCACCTCCATCACAGGGCTGATCACCAGTCCATCAAAGGGAGGATCACCAGTCCATCACATGGCTGATAACCAGTCCATCAAAGGGACTATAACCAGTCCATCAAAGGGATGATCACCAGTACATCAAAGGGAGGATCAACCGTCCATCACAGGGCTGATAACCAGCCCATCAAAGGGAGGATCACCAGTCCGTCAAAGGGAGGATCACCAGTCCATCACAGGGCTGATCACCAGTCCATCACAGGTCTGTTAACCAGTCCAACACAAGGCTGATCACCAGTCCATCACAGGGCTCATCACCAGTCCATCACAGGAAGGATCACCAATTCATTACAGGGAGGATCACCAGTCCATCACAGGGCTCATCACCAGTCCATCACAGGGCTCATCACCAGTCCATCACAGGAAGGATCACCAGTCCATCACAGGGAGGATCACCAGTCCATCAGAGGGAGGATCACCAGTCCATCACAGGGAGGATCAACAGTCCATCACAGGGAGGATCACCAATCCATCACAGGGAGGATCACCAGTCCATCACAAGGAGGATCACCAGTCCATCACCGGGCTGATCACCAGTCCATCAAAGGGAGGATCACCAATCCATCACAGGGAGGATCACCAGTCCATCACAGGGCTGATCACCAGTCCATCAGAGGGAGGATCATCAGTCCATCACAGGGAGGATCACCAGTCCATCACAGGGCTGATCACCAGTCCATCAAAGGGAGGATCACCAGTCCATCACATGGCTGATAACCAGTCCATCACAGGGGCTATAACCAGTCCATCAAAGGGAGGATCACCAGTCCATCAAAGGGAGGACCACCAGTCCATCACAGGGCTGGTAACCAGCCCATCAAAGGGAGGATCACCAGTCCATCAAAGGGAGGATCACCAGTCCAACACAGGGCTGATCACCAGTCCATCACAGGTCTGTTAACCAGTCCACCACAGGGCTCATCACCAGTCCATCACAGGAAGGATCACCATTTCATTACAGGGAGGATCACCAGTCCATCACAGGGCTCATCACCAGTCCATCACAGGTCTGATCACCAGTCCAACACAGGGCTGATCACCAGTCCATCACAGGGCTCATCACCAGTCCATCACAGGTCTGATCACCAGTCCAACACAGGTCTGATCACCAGTCCAATACAGGAAGGATCACCAGTCCATCACAGGGCTGATCACCAGTCCATCAGAGGGAGGATCACCAGTCCATCACAGGGCTGATCACCAGTCCATCACAGGGAGGATCACCAGTCCATCACAGGGCTGATCACCATTCCATCAGAGGGAGGATCACCAGTCCATCACAGGGAGGATCACCAGTCCATCACAGGGAGAATCACCAGTCCATCACAGGGCTGGTAACCAGCCCATCAAAGGGAGGATCACCAGTCCATCAAAGGGAGGATAACCAGTCCAACACAGGGCTCATCACCGGTCCAACACAGAGCTGATCACCAGTCCATCACCGGGAGGATCACCAGTCCATCACAGGGCTGATCACCAGTCCAACACAGTTCTGATCACCAGTCCATCACAGGGCTCATCACCAGTCCATCACAGGAAGGATCACCAGTCCATCACAGGGAGGATCACCAGTCCATCAGAGGGAGGATCACCAGTCCATCACAGGGAGGATCAACAGTCCATCACAGGGAGGATCACCAATCCATCACAGGGAGGATCACCAGTCCATCACAAGGAGGATCACCAGTCCATCACAGGGCTGATAACCAGTCCATCAAAGGGGCTATAACCAGTCCATCAAAGGGATGATCACCAGTCCATCAAAGGGAGGATCACCAGTCCATCACAGGGAGGATCACCAGTCCATCATAGGGCTGATAACCGGTCCATCAGAGGGAGGATCACCAGTCCATCACAGGGAGGATCACCAGTCCATCATAGGGCTGATAACCGGTCCATCAGAGGGAGGATCACCAGTCCATCACAGGGAGGATCAACAGTCCATCACAGGGCTGATCACCAGTCCATCACAGGGAGGATCACCAGTCCATCACAGGGAGGATCACCAATCCATCACAGGGAGGATCACCAGTCCATCACAGGGCTGATCACCAGTCCATCAGAGGGAGGATCACCAGTCCATCACAAGGAGGATCACCAGTCCATCACATGGCTGATAACCAGTCCATCAAAGGGGCTATAACCAGTCCATCAAAGGGAGGATCACCAGTCCATCAAAGGGAGGATCACCAGTCCATCACAGGGCTGATAACCAGCACATCAAAGGGAGGATCACCAGTCCATCAAAGGGAGGATCACCAGTCCAACACAGGGCTCATCACCGGTCCAACACAGGGCTGATCACCAGTCCAACACAGAGAGGATCACCAGTCTAACACAGGGCTGATCACCAGTCCATCACCGGGAGGATCACCAGTCCATCGATGGGCTGATCACCAGTCCATCAATGGGAGGATCACCAGTCCATCACATGGCTGATAACCAGTCCATCACAGGGGCTATAACCAGTCCATCAAAGGGAGGATCACCAGTCCATCAAAGGGAGGATCACCAGTCCATCACAGGGCTGGTAACCAGCCCATCAAAGGGAGGATCACCAGTCCATCAGAGGGAGGATCACCAGTCCATCACAGGGAGGATCACCAGTCCATCACAGGGCTGATCACCAGTCCATCACAGGGAGGATCACCAGTCCATCACAGGGAGGATCACCAATCCATCACAGGGAGGATCACCAGTCCATCACAGGCCTGATCACCAGTCCATCAGAGGGAGGATCACCAGTCCATCACAAGGAGGATCACCTCCATCACAGGGCTGATCACCAGTCCATCAAAGGGAGGATCACCAGTCCATCACATGGCTGATAACCAGATCATCAAAGGGGCTATAACCAGTCCATCAAAGGGATGATCACCAGTACATCAAAGGGAGGATCACCCGTCCATCACAGGGCTGATAACCAGCCCATCAAAGGGAGGATCACCAGTCCGTCAAAGGGAGGATCACCAGTCCATCACAGGGCTGATCACCAGTCCATCACAGGTCTGTTAACCAGTCCACCACAGGGCTCATCACCAGTCCATCACAGGAAGGATCACCATTTCATTACAGGGAGGATCACCAGTCCATCACAGGGCTCATCACCAGTCCATCACAGGTCTGATCACCAGTCCAACACAGGGCTGATCACCAGTCCATCACAGGGCTCATCACCAGTCCATCACAGGTCTGATCACCAGTCCAACACAGGTCTGATCACCAGTCCAATACAGGAAGGATCACCAGTCCATCACAGGGCTGATCACCAGTCCATCAGAGGGAGGATCACCAGTCCATCACAGGGCTGATCACCAGTCCATCACAGGGAGGATCACCAGTCCATCACAGGGCTGATCACCAGTCCATCAAAGGGAGGATCACCAGTCCATCAGAGGGAGGATCACCAGTCCATCACAGGGAGGATCACCAGTCCATCACAGGGCTGATCACCAGTCCATCACAGTGAGGATCACCAGTCCATCACAGGGAGGATCACCAATCCAGCACAGGGAGGATCACCAGTCCATCACAGGGCTGATCACCAGTCCATCAAAGGGAGGATCACCAGTCCATCACAGGGCTGATCACCAGTCCATCAGAGGGAGGATCCCCAGTCCATCAAAAGGAGGATCACCAGTCCATCACAGGGCTGAAAACCAGTCCATAAAAGGGAGGATCACCAATCCATCACATGGCTGATAACCAGTCCATCGAAGGGGTTATAACCAGTCCATCAAAGGGATGATCACCAGTCCATCAAAGGGAGGATCACCAGTCCATCACAGAGAGGATCACCAGTCCATCATAGGGCTGATCACCATTCCATCAGAGGGAGGATCACCAGTCCATCACAGGGAGGATCACAAGTCCATCACAGGGAGAATCACCAGTCCATCACAGGGCTGGTAACCAGCCCATCAAAGGGAGGATCACCAGTCCATCAAAGGGAGGATAACCAGTCCAACACAGGGCTCATCACCGGTCCAACACAGAGCTGATCACCAGTCCATCACCGGGAGGATCACCAGTCCATCACAGGGCTGATCACCAGTCCAACACAGTTCTGATCACCAGTCCATCACAGGGCTCATCACCAGTCCATCACAGGAAGGATCACCAGTCCATCACAGGGAGGATCACCAGTCCATCAGAGGGAGGATCACCAGTCCATCACAGGGAGGATCAACAATCCATCACAGGGAGGATCACCAATCCATCACAGGGAGGATCACCAGTCCATCACAAGGAGGATCACCAGTCCATCACAGGGCTGATCACCAGTCCATCAAAGGAAGGATCACCAATCCATCACAGGGAGGATCACCAGTCCATCACAGGGCTGATCACCAGTCCATCAGAGGGAGGATCATCAGTCCATCACAGGGAGGATCACCAGTCCATCGAGGGCTGATCACCAGTCCATCAGAGGGAGGATCACCAGTCCATCACAGGGAGGATCACCAGTCCATCACAGGGCTGATCACCAGTCCATCACAGGGAGGATCACCAGTCCATCACAGGGAGGATCACCAATCCATCACAGGGAGGATCACCAGTCCATCACAGGCCTGATCACCAGTCCATCAGAGGGAGGATCACCAGTCCATCACAAGGAGGATCACCTCCATCACAGGGCTGATCACCAGTCCATCAAAGGGGCTATAACCAGTCCATCAAAGGGATGATCACCAGTACATCAAAGGGAGGATCAACCGTCCATCACAGGGCTGATAACCAGCCCATCAAAGGGAGGATGACCAGTCCGTCAAAGGGAGGATCACCAGTCCATCACAGGGCTGATCACCAGTCCATCACAGGTCTGTTAACCAGTCCAACACAAGGCTGATCACCAGTCCATCACAGGGCTCATCACCAGTCCATCACAGGTCTGATCACCAGTCCAACACAGGTCTGATCACCAGTCCAATACAGGAAGGATCACCAGTTCATCAAAGGGAGGATCACCAGTCCATCACATGGCTGATAACCAGTCCATCACAGGGGCTATAACCAGTCCATCAAAGGGAGGATCACCAGTCCATCAAAGGGAGGATCACCAGTCCATCACAGGGCTGGTAACCAGCCCATCAAAGGGAGGATCACCAGTCCATCAAAGGGAGGATCACCAGTCCAACAAAGGGCTCATCACCGGTCCAACATAGGGCTGATCACCAGTCCAACACAGGGAGGATCACCAGTCCAACACAGGGCTGATCACCAGTCCATCACAGGGCTCATCACCAGTCCATCAAAGGGAGGATCACTAGTCCATCACAGGGAGGATCACCAGTCCATCACAGGGAGGATCACTAATCCATCACAGGTAGGATCACCAGTCCATCACAGGGCTGATCACCAGTCCATTAGAGGGAGGATCACCAGTCCATCACAAGGAGGATCACCAGTCCATGACAGGGCTCATCACCAGTCCATCACAGGTCTGATCACCAGTTAAACATAGGGCGGATCACCAGTCCATCACAGGGCTCATCACCAGTCCATCACAGGTCTGATCACCAGTCCAACACAGGTCTGATCACCAGTCCAATACAGGAAGGATCACCAGTCCATCAAAGGGAGGATCACCAGTCCATCACATGGCTGATAACCAGTCCATCACAGGGGCTATAACCAGTCCATCAAAGGGAGGATCACCAGTCCATCAAAGGGAGGATAACTAGTCCAACACAGGGCTCATCACCGGTCCAACACAGAGCTGATCACCAGTCCATCACCGGGAGGATCACCAGTCCATCACAGGGCTGATCACCAGTCCAACACAGGGCTGATCACCAGTCCATCACAGGGCTCATCACAAGTCCATCACAGGAAGGATCACCAGTCCATCACAGGGAGGATCACCAGTCCATCAGAGGGAGGATCACCAGTCCATCACAGGGAGGATCAACAGTCCATCAAAGGGAGGATCACCAATCCATCACAGGGAGGATCACCAGTCCATCACAAGGAGGATCACCAGTCCATCACAGGGCTGATCACCAGTCCATCACAGTGAGGATCACCAGTCCATCACAGGGAGGATCACCAATCCAGCACAGGGAGGATCACCAGTCCATCACAGGGCTGATCACCAGTCCATCAAAGGGAGGATCACCAGTCCATCACAGGGCTGATCACCAGTCCATCAGAGGGAGGATCCCCAGTCCATCAAAAGGAGGATCACCAGTCCATCACAGGGCTGAAAACCAGTCCATAAAAGGGAGGATCACCAATCCATCACATGGCTGATAACCAGTCCATCGAAGGGGTTATAACCAGTCCATCAAAGGGATGATCACCAGTCCATCAAAGGGAGGATCACCAGTCCATCACAGAGAGGATCACCAGTCCATCATAGGGCTGATCACCATTCCATCAGAGGGAGGATCACCAGTCCATCACAGGGAGGATCACCAGTCCATCACAGGGAGAATCACCAGTCCATCACAGGGCTGGTAACCAGCCCATCAAAGGGAGGATCACCAGTCCATCAAAGGGAGGATAACCAGTCCAACACAGGGCTCATCACCGGTCCAACACAGAGCTGATCACCAGTCCATCACCGGGAGGATCACCAGTCCATCACAGGGCTGATCACCAGTCCAACACAGTTCTGATCACCAGTCCATCACAGGGCTCATCACCAGTCCATCACAGGAAGGATCACCAGTCCATCACAGGGAGGATCACCAGTCCATCAGAGGGAGGATCACCAGTCCATCACAGGGAGGATCAACAATCCATCACAGGGAGGATCACCAATCCATCACAGGGAGGATCACCAGTCCATCACAAGGAGGATCACCAGTCCATCACAGGGCTGATCACCAGTCCATCAAAGGAAGGATCACCAATCCATCACAGGGAGGATCACCAGTCCATCACAGGGCTGATCACCAGTCCATCAGAGGGAGGATCATCAGTCCATCACAGGGAGGATCACCAGTCCATCGAGGGCTGATCACCAGTCCATCAGAGGGAGGATCACCAGTCCATCACAGGGAGGATCACCAGTCCATCACAGGGCTGATCACCAGTCCATCACAGGGAGGATCACCAGTCCATCACAGGGAGGATCACCAATCCATCACAGGGAGGATCACCAGTCCATCACAGGCCTGATCACCAGTCCATCAGAGGGAGGATCACCAGTCCATCACAAGGAGGATCACCTCCATCACAGGGCTGATCACCAGTCCATCAAAGGGGCTATAACCAGTCCATCAAAGGGATGATCACCAGTACATCAAAGGGAGGATCAACCGTCCATCACAGGGCTGATAACCAGCCCATCAAAGGGAGGATGACCAGTCCGTCAAAGGGAGGATCACCAGTCCATCACAGGGCTGATCACCAGTCCATCACAGGTCTGTTAACCAGTCCAACACAAGGCTGATCACCAGTCCATCACAGGGCTCATCACCAGTCCATCACAGGTCTGATCACCAGTCCAACACAGGTCTGATCACCAGTCCAATACAGGAAGGATCACCAGTCCATCAAAGGGAGGATCACCAGTCCATCACATGGCTGATAACCAGTCCATCACAGGGGCTATAACCAGTCCATCAAAGGGAGGATCACCAGTCCATCAAAGGGAGGATCACCAGTCCATCACAGGGCTGGTAACCAGCCCATCAAAGGGAGGATCACCAGTCCATCAAAGGGAGGATCACCAGTCCAACAAAGGGCTCATCACCGGTCCAACATAGGGCTGATCACCAGTCCAACACAGGGAGGATCACCAGTCCAACACAGGGCTGATCACCAGTCCATCACAGGGCTCATCACCAGTCCATCAAAGGGAGGATCACTAGTCCATCACAGGGAGGATCACCAGTCCATCACAGGGAGGATCACTAATCCAGCACAGGTAGGATCACCAGTCCATCACAGGGCTGATCACCAGTCCATTAGAGGGAGGATCACCAGTCCATCACAAGGAGGATCACCAGTCCATGACAGGGCTCATCACCAGTCCATCACAGGTCTGATCACCAGTTCAACATAGGGCTGATCACCAGTCCATCACAGGGCTCATCACCAGTCCATCACAGGTCTGATCACCAGTCCAACACAGGTCTGATCACCAGTCCAATACAGGAAGGATCACCAGTCCATCAAAGGGAGGATCACCAGTCCATCACATGGCTGATAACCAGTCCATCACAGGGGCTATAACCAGTCCATCAAAGGGAGGATCACCAGTCCATCAAAGGGAGGATAACTAGTCCAACACAGGGCTCATCACCGGTCCAACACAGAGCTGATCACCAGTCCATCACCGGGAGGATCACCAGTCCATCACAGGGCTGATCACCAGTCCAACACAGGGCTGATCACCAGTCCATCACAGGGCTCATCACCAGTCCATCACAGGAAGGATCACCAGTCCATCACAGGGAGGATCACCAGTCCATCAGAGGGAGGATCACCAGTCCATCACAGGGAGGATCAACAGTCCATCAAAGGGAGGATCACCAATCCATCACAGGGAGGATCACCAGTCCATCACAAGGAGGATCACCAGTCCATCACAGGGCTGATCACCAGTCCATCAAAGGAAGGATCACCAGTCCAACACAGGGAGGATCACCAGTCCAACACAGGGCTGATCACCAGTCCATCACAGGGCTCATCACCAGTCCATCACAGGAAGGATCACCAGTCCATCACAGGGAGGATCACCCGTCCATCACAGGGAGGATCACCAATCCATCACAGGGAGGATCACCAGTCCATCACAGGGCTGATCACCAGTCCATCAGAGGGAGGATCACCAGTCCATCACAAGGAGGATTACCAGTCCATCACAGGGCTGATCACCAGTCCATCAAAGGGAGGATCACCAGTCCATCACAGGGCTGATCACCAGTCCATCAGAGGGAGGATCCCCAGTCCATCAAAAGGAGGATCACCAGTCCATCACAGGGCTGAAAACCAGTCCATAAAAGGGAGGATCACCAATCCATCACATGGCTGATAACCAGTCCATCGAAGGGGTTATAACCAGTCCATCAAAGGGATGATCACCAGTCCATCAAAGGGAGGATCACCAGTCCATCACAGAGAGGATCACCAGTCCATCATAGGGCTGATCACCATTCCATCAGAGGGAGGATCACCAGTCCATCACAGGGAGGATCACCAGTCCATCACAGGGAGAATCACCAGTCCATCACAGGGCTGGTAACCAGCCCATCAAAGGGAGGATCACCTGTCCATCAAAGGGAGGATAACCAGTCCAACACAGGGCTCATCACCGGTCCAACACAGAGCTGATCACCAGTCCATCACCGGGAGGATCACCAGTCCATCACAGGGCTGATCACCAGTCCAACACAGTTCTGATCACCAGTAGATCACAGGGCTCATCACCAGTCCATCACAGGAAGGATCACCAGTCCATCACAGGGAGGATCACCAGTCCATCAGAGGGAGGATCACCAGTCCATCACAGGGAGGATCAACAGTCCATCACAGGGAGGATCACCAATCCATCACAGGGAGGATCAACAGTCCATCACAAGGAGGATCACCAGTCCATCACAGGGCTGATCACCAGTCCATCAAAGGAAGGATCACCAATCCATCACAGGGAGGATCACCAGTCCATCACAGGGCTGATCACCAGTCCATCAGAGGGAGGATCATCAGTCCATCACAGGGAGGATCACCAGTCCATCGAGGGCTGATCACCAGTCCATCAGAGGGAGGATCACCAGTCCATCACAGGGAGGATGACCAGTCCATCACAGGGCTGATCACCAGTCCATCACAGGGAGGATCACCAGTCCATCACAGGGAGGATCACCAATCCATCACAGGGAGGATCACCAGTCCATCACAGGCCTGATCACCAGTCCATCAGAGGGAGGATCACCAGTCCATCACAAGGAGGATCACCTCCATCACAGGGCTGATCACCAGTCCATCAAAGGGAGGATCACCAGTCCATCACATGGCTGATAACCAGTCCATCAAAGGGACTATAACCAGTCCATCAAAGGGATGATCACCAGTACATCAAAGGGAGGATCAACCGTCCATCACAGGGCTGATAACCAGCCCATCAAAGGGAGGATCACCAGTCCGTCAAAGGGAGGATCACCAGTCCATCACAGGGCTGATCACCAGTCCATCACAGGTCTGTTAACCAGTCCAACACAAGGCTGATCACCAGTCCATCACAGGGCTCATCACCAGTCCATCACAGGAAGGATCACCAATTCATTACAGGGAGGATCACCAGTCCATCACAGGGCTCATCACCAGTCCATCACAGGGCTCATCACCAGTCCATCACAGGAAGGATCACCAGTCCATCACAGGGAGGATCACCAGTCCATCAGAGGGAGGATCACCAGTCCATCACAGGGAGGATCAACAGTCCATCACAGGGAGGATCACCAATCCATCACAGGGAGGATCACCAGTCCATCACAAGGAGGATCACCAGTCCATCACCGGGCTGATCACCAGTCCATCAAAGGGAGGATCACCAATCCATCACAGGGAGGATCACCAGTCCATCACAGGGCTGATCACCAGTCCATCAGAGGGAGGATCATCAGTCCATCACAGGGAGGATCACCAGTCCATCACAGGGCTGATCACCAGTCCATCAAAGGGAGGATCACCAGTCCATCACATGGCTGATAACCAGTCCATCACAGGGGCTATAACCAGTCCATCAAAGGGAGGATCACCAGTCCATCAAAGGGAGGACCACCAGTCCATCACAGGGCTGGTAACCAGCCCATCAAAGGGAGGATCACCAGTCCATCAAAGGGAGGATCACCAGTCCAACACAGGGCTCATCACCGGTCCAACACAGGGCTGATCACCAGTCCAACACAGGGAGGATCACCAGTCCAACACAGGGCTGATCACCAGTCCATCACAGGGCTCATCACCAGTCCATCACAGGAAGGATCACCAGTCCATCACAGGGAGGATCACCCGTCCATCACAGGGAGGATCACCAATCCATCACAGGGAGGATCACCAGTCCATCACAGGGATGATCACCAGTCCATCAAAGGGAGGATCACCAGTCCATCACAAGGAGGATTACCAGTCCATCACAGGGCTCATCACCAGTCCATCAAAGGGAGGATCACCAGTCCATCACAGAGAGGATCACCAGTCCATCATAGGGCTGATCACCAGTCCATCAGAGGGAGGATCACCAGTCCATCACAGGGAGGATCACCAGTCCATCACAGGGCTGATCACCAGTCCATCACAGGGAGGATCACCAGTCCATCACAGGGAGGATCACCAATCCATCACAGGGAGGATCACCAGTCCATCACAGGCCTGATCACCAGTCCATCAGAGGGAGGATCACCAGTCCATCACAAGGAGGATCACCTCCATCACAGGGCTGATCACCAGTCCATCAAAGGGAGGATCACCAGTCCATCACATGGCTGATAACCAGTCCATCAAAGGGGCTATAACCAGTCCATCAAAGGGATGATCACCAGTACATCAAAGGGAGGATCAACCGTCCATCACAGGGCTGATAACCAGCCCATCAAAGGGAGGATCACCAGTCCGTCAAAGGGAGGATCACCAGTCCATCACAGTGCTGATCACCAGTCCATCACAGGGAGGATCACCAGTCCATCACAGGGAGGATCACCAATCCAGCACAGGGAGGATCACCAGTCCATCACAGGGCTGATCACCAGTCCATCAGAGGGAGGATCACCAGTCCATAACAAGGAGGATCACCAATCCAGCACAGGGAGGATCACCAGTCCATCACAGGGCTGATCACCAGTCCATCAGAGGGAGCATCACCAGTCCATAACAAGGAGGATCACCAGTCCATCACAGGGCTGATCACCAGTCCATCAAAGGGAGGATCACCAGTCCATCACATGGCTGATAACCAGTCCATCAAAGGGGCTATAACCAGTCCATCAAAGGGATGATCACCAGTCCATCAAAGGGAGGATCACCAGTCCATCACAGGGAGGATCACCAGTCCATCATAGGGCTGATAACCGGTCCATCAGAGGGAGGATCACCAGTCCATCACAGGGAGGATCACCAGTCCATCATAGGGCTGATAACCGGTCCATCAGAGGGAGGATCACCAGTCCATCACAGGGAGGATCAACAGTCCATCACAGGGCTGATCACCAGTCCATCACAGGGAGGATCACCAGTCCATCACAGGGAGGATCACCAATCCATCACAGGGAGGATCACCAGTCCATCACAGGGCTGATCACCAGTCCATCAGAGGGAGGATCACCAGTCCATCACAAGGAGGATCACCAGTCCATCAAAGGGAGGATCACCAGTCCATCACATGGCTGATAACCAGTCCATCAAAGGGGCTATAACCAGTCCATCAAAGGGAGGATCACCAGTCCATCAAAGGGAGGATCACCAGTCCATCACAGGGCTGATAACCAGCACATCAAAGGGAGGATCACCAGTCCATCAAAGGGAGGATCACCAGTCCAACACAGGGCTCATCACCGGTCCAACACAGGGCTGATCACCAGTCCAACACAGAGAGGATCACCAGTCTAACACAGGGCTGATCACCAGTCCATCACCGGGAGGATCACCAGTCCATCGATGGGCTGATCACCAGTCCATCAATGGGAGGATCACCAGTCCATCACATGGCTGATAACCAGTCCATCACAGGGGCTATAACCAGTCCATCAAAGGGAGGATCACCAGTCCATCAAAGGGAGGATCACCAGTCCATCACAGGGCTGGTAACCAGCCCATCAAAGGGAGGATCACCAGTCCATCAGAGGGAGGATCACCAGTCCATCACAGGGAGGATCACCAGTCCATCACAGGGCTGATCACCAGTCCATCACAGGGAGGATCACCAGTCCATCACAGGGAGGATCACCAATCCATCACAGGGAGGATCACCAGTCCATCACAGGCCTGATCACCAGTCCATCAGAGGGAGGATCACCAGTCCATCACAAGGAGGATCACCTCCATCACAGGGCTGATCACCAGTCCATCAAAGGGAGGATCACCAGTCCATCACATGGCTGATAACCAGATCATCAAAGGGGCTATAACCAGTCCATCAAAGGGATGATCACCAGTACATCAAAGGGAGGATCACCCGTCCATCACAGGGCTGATAACCAGCCCATCAAAGGGAGGATCACCAGTCCGTCAAAGGGAGGATCACCAGTCCATCACAGGGCTGATCACCAGTCCATCACAGGTCTGTTAACCAGTCCACCACAGGGCTCATCACCAGTCCATCACAGGAAGGATCACCATTTCATTACAGGGAGGATCACCAGTCCATCACAGGGCTCATCACCAGTCCATCACAGGTCTGATCACCAGTCCAACACAGGGCTGATCACCAGTCCATCACAGGGCTCATCACCAGTCCATCACAGGTCTGATCACCAGTCCAACACAGGTCTGATCACCAGTCCAATACAGGAAGGATCACCAGTCCATCACAGGGCTGATCACCAGTCCATCAGAGGGAGGATCACCAGTCCATCACAGGGCTGATCACCAGTCCATCACAGGGAGGATCACCAGTCCATCACAGGGCTGATCACCAGTCCATCAAAGGGAGGATCACCAGTCCATCAGAGGGAGGATCACCAGTCCATCACAGGGAGGATCACCAGTCCATCGAGGGCTGATCACCAGTCCATCAGAGGGAGGATCACCAGTCCATCACAGGGAGGATGACCAGTCCATCACAGGGCTGATCACCAGTCCATCACAGGGCTGATCACCAGTCCATCAGAGGGAGGATCATCAGTCCATCACAGGGAGGATCACCAGTCCATCGAGGGCTGATCACCAGTCCATCAGAGGGAGGATCACCAGTCCATCACAGGGAGGATGACCAGTCCATCACAGGGCTGATCACCAGTCCATCACAGGGAGGATCACCAGTCCATCACAGGGAGGATCACCAATCCATCACAGGGAGGATCACCAGTCCATCACAGGCCTGATCACCAGTCCATCAGAGGGAGGATCACCAATCCATCACAGGGAGGATCACCAGTCCATCACAGGCCTGATCACCAGTCCATCAGAGGGAGGATCACCAGTCCATCACAAGGAGGATCACCTCCATCACAGGGCTGATCACCAGTCCATCAAAGGGAGGATCACCAGTCCATCACATGGCTGATCACCAGTCCATCACAGGTCTGTTAACCAGTCCAACACAAGGCTGATCACCAGTCCATCACAGGGCTCATCACCAGTCCATCACAGGAAGGATCACCAATTCATTACAGGGAGGATCACCAGTCCATCACAGGGCTCATCACCAGTCCATCACAGGGCTCATCACCAGTCCATCACAGGAAGGATCACCAGTCCATCACAGGGAGGATCACCAGTCCATCAGAGGGAGGATCACCAGTCCATCACAGGGAGGATCAACAGTCCATCACAGGGAGGATCACCAATCCATCACAGGGAGGATCACCAGTCCATCACAAGGAGGATCACCAGTCCATCACAGGGCTGATCACCAGTCCATCAGAGGGAGGATCATCAGTCCATCACAGGGAGGATCACCAGTCCATCGAGGGCTGATCACCAGTCCATCAGAGGGAGGATCACCAGTCCATCACAGGGAGGATGACCAGTCCATCACAGGGCTGATCACCAGTCCATCACAGGGAGGATCACCAGTCCATCACAGGGAGGATCACCAATCCATCACAGGGAGGATCACCAGTCCATCACAGGCCTGATCACCAGTCCATCAGAGGGAGGATCACCAGTCCATCACAAGGAGGATCACCTCCATCACAGGGCTGATCACCAGTCCATCAAAGGGAGGATCACCAGTCCATCACATGGCTGATAACCAGTCCATCAAAGGGACTATAACCAGTCCATCAAAGGGATGATCACCAGTACATCAAAGGGAGGATCAACCGTCCATCACAGGGCTGATAACCAGCCCATCAAAGGGAGGATCACCAGTCCGTCAAAGGGAGGATCACCAGTCCATCACAGGGCTGATCACCAGTCCATCACAGGTCTGTTAACCAGTCCAACACAAGGCTGATCACCAGTCCATCACAGGGCTCATCACCAGTCCATCACAGGAAGGATCACCAATTCATTACAGGGAGGATCACCAGTCCATCACAGGGCTCATCACCAGTCCATCACAGGGCTCATCACCAGTCCATCACAGGAAGGATCACCAGTCCATCACAGGGAGGATCACCAGTCCATCAGAGGGAGGATCACCAGTCCATCACAGGGAGGATCAACAGTCCATCACAGGGAGGATCACCAATCCATCACAGGGAGGATCACCAGTCCATCACAAGGAGGATCACCAGTCCATCACCGGGCTGATCACCAGTCCATCAAAGGGAGGATCACCAATCCATCACAGGGAGGATCACCAGTCCATCACAGGGCTGATCACCAGTCCATCAGAGGGAGGATCATCAGTCCATCACAGGGAGGATCACCAGTCCATCACAGGGCTGATCACCAGTCCATCAAAGGGAGGATCACCAGTCCATCACATGGCTGATCACCAGTCCATCACAGGGAGGATCACCAGTCCATCACAGGGAGGATCACCAATCCATCACAGGGAGGATCACCAGTCCATCACAGGCCTGATCACCAGTCCATCAGAGGGAGGATCACCAGTCCATCACAAGGAGGATCACCTCCATCACAGGGCTGATCACCAGTCCATCAAAGGGAGGATCACCAGTCCATCACATGGCTGATAACCAGTCCATCAAAGGGGCTATAACCAGTCCATCAAAGGGATGATCACCAGTACATCAAAGGGAGGATCAACCGTCCATCACAGGGCTGATAACCAGCCCATCAAAGGGAGGATCACCAGTCCGTCAAAGGGAGGATCACCAGTCCATCACAGTGCTGATCACCAGTCCATCACAGGGAGGATCACCAGTCCATCACAGGGAGGATCACCAATCCAGCACAGGGAGGATCACCAGTCCATCACAGGGCTGATCACCAGTCCATCAGAGGGAGGATCACCAGTCCATAACAAGGAGGATCACCAATCCAGCACAGGGAGGATCACCAGTCCATCACAGGGCTGATCACCAGTCCATCAGAGGGAGGATCACCAGTCCATAACAAGGAGGATCACCAGTCCATCACAGGGCTGATCACCAGTCCATCAAAGGGAGGATCACCAGTCCATCACATGGCTGATAACCAGTCCATCAAAGGGGCTATAACCAGTCCATCAAAGGGATGATCACCAGTCCATCAAAGGGAGGATCACCAGTCCATCACAGGGAGGATCACCAGTCCATCATAGGGCTGATAACCGGTCCATCAGAGGGAGGATCACCAGTCCATCACAGGGAGGATCACCAGTCCATCATAGGGCTGATAACCGGTCCATCAGAGGGAGGATCACCAGTCCATCACAGGGAGGATCAACAGTCCATCACAGGGCTGATCACCAGTCCATCACAGGGAGGATCACCAGTCCATCACAGGGAGGATCACCAATCCATCACAGGGAGGATCACCAGTCCATCACAGGGCTGATCACCAGTCCATCAGAGGGAGGATCACCAGTCCATCACAAGGAGGATCACCAGTCCATCAAAGGGAGGATCACCAGTCCATCACATGGCTGATAACCAGTCCATCAAAGGGGCTATAACCAGTCCATCAAAGGGAGGATCACCAGTCCATCAAAGGGAGGATCACCAGTCCATCACAGGGCTGATAACCAGCACATCAAAGGGAGGATCACCAGTCCATCAAAGGGAGGATCACCAGTCCAACACAGGGCTCATCACCGGTCCAACACAGGGCTGATCACCAGTCCAACACAGAGAGGATCACCAGTCTAACACAGGGCTGATCACCAGTCCATCACCGGGAGGATCACCAGTCCATCGATGGGCTGATCACCAGTCCATCAATGGGAGGATCACCAGTCCATCACATGGCTGATAACCAGTCCATCACAGGGGCTATAACCAGTCCATCAAAGGGAGGATCACCAGTCCATCAAAGGGAGGATCACCAGTCCATCACAGGGCTGGTAACCAGCCCATCAAAGGGAGGATCACCAGTCCATCAGAGGGAGGATCACCAGTCCATCACAGGGAGGATCACCAGTCCATCACAGGGCTGATCACCAGTCCATCACAGGGAGGATCACCAGTCCATCACAGGGAGGATCACCAATCCATCACAGGGAGGATCACCAGTCCATCACAGGCCTGATCACCAGTCCATCAGAGGGAGGATCACCAGTCCATCACAAGGAGGATCACCTCCATCACAGGGCTGATCACCAGTCCATCAAAGGGAGGATCACCAGTCCATCACATGGCTGATAACCAGATCATCAAAGGGGCTATAACCAGTCCATCAAAGGGATGATCACCAGTACATCAAAGGGAGGATCACCCGTCCATCACAGGGCTGATAACCAGCCCATCAAAGGGAGGATCACCAGTCCGTCAAAGGGAGGATCACCAGTCCATCACAGGGCTGATCACCAGTCCATCACAGGTCTGTTAACCAGTCCACCACAGGGCTCATCACCAGTCCATCACAGGAAGGATCACCATTTCATTACAGGGAGGATCACCAGTCCATCACAGGGCTCATCACCAGTCCATCACAGGTCTGATCACCAGTCCAACACAGGGCTGATCACCAGTCCATCACAGGGCTCATCACCAGTCCATCACAGGTCTGATCACCAGTCCAACACAGGTCTGATCACCAGTCCAATACAGGAAGGATCACCAGTCCATCACAGGGCTGATCACCAGTCCATCAGAGGGAGGATCACCAGTCCATCACAGGGCTGATCACCAGTCCATCACAGGGAGGATCACCAGTCCATCACAGGGCTGATCACCAGTCCATCAAAGGGAGGATCACCAGTCCATCAGAGGGAGGATCACCAGTCCATCACAGGGAGGATCACCAGTCCATCGAGGGCTGATCACCAGTCCATCAGAGGGAGGATCACCAGTCCATCACAGGGAGGATGACCAGTCCATCACAGGGCTGATCACCAGTCCATCACAGGGCTGATCACCAGTCCATCAGAGGGAGGATCATCAGTCCATCACAGGGAGGATCACCAGTCCATCGAGGGCTGATCACCAGTCCATCAGAGGGAGGATCACCAGTCCATCACAGGGAGGATGACCAGTCCATCACAGGGCTGATCACCAGTCCATCACAGGGAGGATCACCAGTCCATCACAGGGAGGATCACCAATCCATCACAGGGAGGATCACCAGTCCATCACAGGCCTGATCACCAGTCCATCAGAGGGAGGATCACCAATCCATCACAGGGAGGATCACCAGTCCATCACAGGCCTGATCACCAGTCCATCAGAGGGAGGATCACCAGTCCATCACAAGGAGGATCACCTCCATCACAGGGCTGATCACCAGTCCATCAAAGGGAGGATCACCAGTCCATCACATGGCTGATCACCAGTCCATCACAGGTCTGTTAACCAGTCCAACACAAGGCTGATCACCAGTCCATCACAGGGCTCATCACCAGTCCATCACAGGAAGGATCACCAATTCATTACAGGGAGGATCACCAGTCCATCACAGGGCTCATCACCAGTCCATCACAGGGCTCATCACCAGTCCATCACAGGAAGGATCACCAGTCCATCACAGGGAGGATCACCAGTCCATCAGAGGGAGGATCACCAGTCCATCACAGGGAGGATCAACAGTCCATCACAGGGAGGATCACCAATCCATCACAGGGAGGATCACCAGTCCATCACAAGGAGGATCACCAGTCCATCACAGGGCTGATCACCAGTCCATCAGAGGGAGGATCATCAGTCCATCACAGGGAGGATCACCAGTCCATCGAGGGCTGATCACCAGTCCATCAGAGGGAGGATCACCAGTCCATCACAGGGAGGATGACCAGTCCATCACAGGGCTGATCACCAGTCCATCACAGGGAGGATCACCAGTCCATCACAGGGAGGATCACCAATCCATCACAGGGAGGATCACCAGTCCATCACAGGCCTGATCACCAGTCCATCAGAGGGAGGATCACCAGTCCATCACAAGGAGGATCACCTCCATCACAGGGCTGATCACCAGTCCATCAAAGGGAGGATCACCAGTCCATCACATGGCTGATAACCAGTCCATCAAAGGGACTATAACCAGTCCATCAAAGGGATGATCACCAGTACATCAAAGGGAGGATCAACCGTCCATCACAGGGCTGATAACCAGCCCATCAAAGGGAGGATCACCAGTCCGTCAAAGGGAGGATCACCAGTCCATCACAGGGCTGATCACCAGTCCATCACAGGTCTGTTAACCAGTCCAACACAAGGCTGATCACCAGTCCATCACAGGGCTCATCACCAGTCCATCACAGGAAGGATCACCAATTCATTACAGGGAGGATCACCAGTCCATCACAGGGCTCATCACCAGTCCATCACAGGGCTCATCACCAGTCCATCACAGGAAGGATCACCAGTCCATCACAGGGAGGATCACCAGTCCATCAGAGGGAGGATCACCAGTCCATCACAGGGAGGATCAACAGTCCATCACAGGGAGGATCACCAATCCATCACAGGGAGGATCACCAGTCCATCACAAGGAGGATCACCAGTCCATCACCGGGCTGATCACCAGTCCATCAAAGGGAGGATCACCAATCCATCACAGGGAGGATCATCAGTCCATCACAGGGCTGATCACCAGTCCATCAGAGGGAGGATCATCAGTCCATCACAGGGAGGATCACCAGTCCATCACAGGGCTGATCACCAGTCCATCAAAGGGAGGATCACCAGTCCATCACATGGCTGATAACCAGTCCATCACAGGGGCTATAACCAGTCCATCAAAGGGAGGATCACCAGTCCATCAAAGGGAGGACCACCAGTCCATCACAGGGCTGGTAACCAGCCCATCAAAGGGAGGATCACCAGTCCATCAAAGGGAGGATCACCAGTCCAACACAGGGCTCATCACCGGTCCAACACAGGGCTGATCACCAGTCCAACACAGGGAGGATCACCAGTCCAACACAGGGCTGATCACCAGTCCATCACAGGGCTCATCACCAGTCCATCACAGGAAGGATCACCAGTCCATCACAGGGAGGATCACCCGTCCATCACAGGGAGGATCACCAATCCATCACAGGGAGGATCACCAGTCCATCACAGGGATGATCACCAGTCCATCAGAGGGAGGATCACCAGTCCATCACAAGGAGGATTACCAGTCCATCACAGGGCTCATCACCAGTCCATCAAAGGGAGGATCACCAGTCCATCACAGAGAGGATCACCAGTCCATCATAGGGCTGATCACCAGTCCATCACAGGGAGGATCAACAGTCCATCAAAGGGAGGATCACCAATCCATCACAGGGAGGATCACCAGTCCATCACAAGGAGGATCACCAGTCCATCACAGGGCTGATCACCAGTCCATCACAGTGAGGATCACCAGTCCATCACAGGGAGGATCACCAATCCAGCACAGGGAGGATCACCAGTCCATCACAGGGCTGATCACCAGTCCATCAAAGGGAGGATCACCAGTCCATCACAGGGCTGATCACCAGTCCATCAGAGGGAGGATCCCCAGTCCATCAAAAGGAGGATCACCAGTCCATCACAGGGCTGAAAACCAGTCCATAAAAGGGAGGATCACCAATCCATCACATGGCTGATAACCAGTCCATCGAAGGGGTTATAACCAGTCCATCAAAGGGATGATCACCAGTCCATCAAAGGGAGGATCACCAGTCCATCACAGAGAGGATCACCAGTCCATCATAGGGCTGATCACCATTCCATCAGAGGGAGGATCACCAGTCCATCACAGGGAGGATCACCAGTCCATCACAGGGAGAATCACCAGTCCATCACAGGGCTGGTAACCAGCCCATCAAAGGGAGGATCACCAGTCCATCAAAGGGAGGATAACCAGTCCAACACAGGGCTCATCACCGGTCCAACACAGAGCTGATCACCAGTCCATCACCGGGAGGATCACCAGTCCATCACAGGGCTGATCACCAGTCCAACACAGTTCTGATCACCAGTCCATCACAGGGCTCATCACCAGTCCATCACAGGAAGGATCACCAGTCCATCACAGGGAGGATCACCAGTCCATCAGAGGGAGGATCACCAGTCCATCACAGGGAGGATCAACAATCCATCACAGGGAGGATCACCAATCCATCACAGGGAGGATCACCAGTCCATCACAAGGAGGATCACCAGTCCATCACAGGGCTGATCACCAGTCCATCAAAGGAAGGATCACCAATCCATCACAGGGAGGATCACCAGTCCATCACAGGGCTGATCACCAGTCCATCAGAGGGAGGATCATCAGTCCATCACAGGGAGGATCACCAGTCCATCGAGGGCTGATCACCAGTCCATCAGAGGGAGGATCACCAGTCCATCACAGGGAGGATCACCAGTCCATCACAGGGCTGATCACCAGTCCATCACAGGGAGGATCACCAGTCCATCACAGGGAGGATCACCAATCCATCACAGGGAGGATCACCAGTCCATCACAGGCCTGATCACCAGTCCATCAGAGGGAGGATCACCAGTCCATCACAAGGAGGATCACCTCCATCACAGGGCTGATCACCAGTCCATCAAAGGGGCTATAACCAGTCCATCAAAGGGATGATCACCAGTACATCAAAGGGAGGATCAACCGTCCATCACAGGGCTGATAACCAGCCCATCAAAGGGAGGATGACCAGTCCGTCAAAGGGAGGATCACCAGTCCATCACAGGGCTGATCACCAGTCCATCACAGGTCTGTTAACCAGTCCAACACAAGGCTGATCACCAGTCCATCACAGGGCTCATCACCAGTCCATCACAGGTCTGATCACCAGTCCAACACAGGTCTGATCACCAGTCCAATACAGGAAGGATCACCAGTCCATCAAAGGGAGGATCACCAGTCCATCACATGGCTGATAACCAGTCCATCACAGGGGCTATAACCAGTCCATCAAAGGGAGGATCACCAGTCCATCAAAGGGAGGATCACCAGTCCATCACAGGGCTGGTAACCAGCCCATCAAAGGGAGGATCACCAGTCCATCAAAGGGAGGATCACCAGTCCAACAAAGGGCTCATCACCGGTCCAACATAGGGCTGATCACCAGTCCAACACAGGGAGGATCACCAGTCCAACACAGGGCTGATCACCAGTCCATCACAGGGCTCATCACCAGTCCATCAAAGGGAGGATCACTAGTCCATCACAGGGAGGATCACCAGTCCATCACAGGGAGGATCACTAATCCAGCACAGGTAGGATCACCAGTCCATCACAGGGCTGATCACCAGTCCATTAGAGGGAGGATCACCAGTCCATCACAAGGAGGATCACCAGTCCATGACAGGGCTCATCACCAGTCCATCACAGGTCTGATCACCAGTTCAACATAGGGCTGATCACCAGTCCATCACAGGGCTCATCACCAGTCCATCACAGGTCTGATCACCAGTCCAACACAGGTCTGATCACCAGTCCAATACAGGAAGGATCACCAGTCCATCAAAGGGAGGATCACCAGTCCATCACATGGCTGATAACCAGTCCATCACAGGGGCTATAACCAGTCCATCAAAGGGAGGATCACCAGTCCATCAAAGGGAGGATAACTAGTCCAACACAGGGCTCATCACCGGTCCAACACAGAGCTGATCACCAGTCCATCACCGGGAGGATCACCAGTCCATCACAGGGCTGATCACCAGTCCAACACAGGGCTGATCACCAGTCCATCACAGGGCTCATCACCAGTCCATCACAGGAAGGATCACCAGTCCATCACAGGGAGGATCACCAGTCCATCAGAGGGAGGATCACCAGTCCATCACAGGGAGGATCAACAGTCCATCAAAGGGAGGATCACCAATCCATCACAGGGAGGATCACCAGTCCATCACAAGGAGGATCACCAGTCCATCACAGGGCTGATCACCAGTCCATCAAAGGAAGGATCACCAGTCCAACACAGGGAGGATCACCAGTCCAACACAGGGCTGATCACCAGTCCATCACAGGGCTCATCACCAGTCCATCACAGGAAGGATCACCAGTCCATCAGAGGGAGGATCACCAGTCCATCACAAGGAGGATCACCTCCATCACAGGGCTGATCACCAGTCCATCAAAGGGGCTATAACCAGTCCATCAAAGGGATGATCACCAGTACATCAAAGGGAGGATCAACCGTCCATCACAGGGCTGATAACCAGCCCATCAAAGGGAGGATGACCAGTCCGTCAAAGGGAGGATCACCAGTCCATCACAGGGCTGATCACCAGTCCATCACAGGTCTGTTAACCAGTCCAACACAAGGCTGATCACCAGTCCATCACAGGGCTCATCACCAGTCCATCACAGGTCTGATCACCAGTCCAACACAGGTCTGATCACCAGTCCAATACAGGAAGGATCACCAGTCCATCAAAGGGAGGATCACCAGTCCATCACATGGCTGATAACCAGTCCATCACAGGGGCTATAACCAGTCCATCAAAGGGAGGATCACCAGTCCATCAAAGGGAGGATCACCAGTCCATCACAGGGCTGGTAACCAGCCCATCAAAGGGAGGATCACCAGTCCATCAAAGGGAGGATCACCAGTCCAACAAAGGGCTCATCACCGGTCCAACATAGGGCTGATCACCAGTCCAACACAGGGAGGATCACCAGTCCAACACAGGGCTGATCACCAGTCCATCACAGGGCTCATCACCAGTCCATCAAAGGGAGGATCACTAGTCCATCACAGGGAGGATCACCAGTCCATCACAGGGAGGATCACTAATCCAGCACAGGTAGGATCACCAGTCCATCACAGGGCTGATCACCAGTCCATTAGAGGGAGGATCACCAGTCCATCACAAGGAGGATCACCAGTCCATGACAGGGCTCATCACCAGTCCATCACAGGTCTGATCACCAGTTCAACATAGGGCTGATCACCAGTCCATCACAGGGCTCATCACCAGTCCATCACAGGTCTGATCACCAGTCCAACACAGGTCTGATCACCAGTCCAATACAGGAAGGATCACCAGTCCATCAAAGGGAGGATCACCAGTCCATCACATGGCTGATAACCAGTCCATCACAGGGGCTATAACCAGTCCATCAAAGGGAGGATCACCAGTCCATCAAAGGGAGGATAACTAGTCCAACACAGGGCTCATCACCGGTCCAACACAGAGCTGATCACCAGTCCATCACCGGGAGGATCACCAGTCCATCACAGGGCTGATCACCAGTCCAACACAGGGCTGATCACCAGTCCATCACAGGGCTCATCACCAGTCCATCACAGGAAGGATCACCAGTCCATCACAGGGAGGATCACCAGTCCATCAGAGGGAGGATCACCAGTCCATCACAGGGAGGATCAACAGTCCATCAAAGGGAGGATCACCAATCCATCACAGGGAGGATCACCAGTCCATCACAAGGAGGATCACCAGTCCATCACAGGGCTGATCACCAGTCCATCAAAGGAAGGATCACCAGTCCAACACAGGGAGGATCACCAGTCCAACACAGGGCTGATCACCAGTCCATCACAGGGCTCATCACCAGTCCATCACAGGAAGGATCACCAGTCCATCACAGGGAGGATCACCCGTCCATCACAGGGAGGATCACCAATCCATCACAGGGAGGATCACCAGTCCATCACAGGGCTGATCACCAGTCCATCAGAGGGAGGATCACCAGTCCATCACAAGGAGGATTACCAGTCCATCACAGGGCTGATCACCAGTCCATCAAAGGGAGGATCACCAGTCCATCACAGGGCTGATCACCAGTCCATCAGAGGGAGGATCCCCAGTCCATCAAAAGGAGGATCACCAGTCCATCACAGGGCTGAAAACCAGTCCATAAAAGGGAGGATCACCAATCCATCACATGGCTGATAACCAGTCCATCGAAGGGGTTATAACCAGTCCATCAAAGGGATGATCACCAGTCCATCAAAGGGAGGATCACCAGTCCATCACAGAGAGGATCACCAGTCCATCATAGGGCTGATCACCATTCCATCAGAGGGAGGATCACCAGTCCATCACAGGGAGGATCACCAGTCCATCACAGGGAGAATCACCAGTCCATCACAGGGCTGGTAACCAGCCCATCAAAGGGAGGATCACCTGTCCATCAAAGGGAGGATAACCAGTCCAACCCAGGGCTCATCACCGGTCCAACACAGAGCTGATCACCAGTCCATCACCGGGAGGATCACCAGTCCATCACAGGGCTGATCACCAGTCCAACACAGTTCTGATCACCAGTAGATCACAGGGCTCATCACCAGTCCATCACAGGAAGGATCACCAGTCCATCACAGGGAGGATCACCAGTCCATCAGAGGGAGGATCACCAGTCCATCACAGGGAGGATCAACAGTCCATCACAGAGAGGATCACCAATCCATCACAGGGAGGATCAACAGTCCATCACAAGGAGGATCACCAGTCCATCACAGGGCTGATCACCAGTCCATCAAAGGAAGGATCACCAATCCATCACAGGGAGGATCACCAGTCCATCATAGGGCTGATCACCAGTCCATCAGAGGGAGGATCATCAGTCCATCACAGGGAGGATCACCAGTCCATCGAGGGCTGATCACCAGTCCATCAGAGGGAGGATCACCAGTCCATCACAGGGAGGATGACCAGTCCATCACAGGGCTGATCACCAGTCCATCACAGGGAGGATCACCAGTCCATCACAGGGAGGATCACCAATCCATCACAGGGAGGATCACCAGTCCATCACAGGCCTGATCACCAGTCCATCAGAGGGAGGATCACCAGTCCATCACATGGCTGATAACCAGTCCATCAAAGGGACTATAACCAGTCCATCAAAGGGATGATCACCAGTACATCAAAGGGAGGATCAACCGTCCATCACAGGGCTGATAACCAGCCCATCAAAGGGAGGATCACCAGTCCGTCAAAGGGAGGATCACCAGTCCATCACAGGGCTGATCACCAGTCCATCACAGGTCTGTTAACCAGTCCAACACAAGGCTGATCACCAGTCCATCACAGGGCTCATCACCAGTCCATCACAGGAAGGATCACCAATTCATTACAGGGAGGATCACCAGTCCATCACAGGGCTCATCACCAGTCCATCACAGGGCTCATCACCAGTCCATCACAGGAAGGATCACCAGTCCATCACAGGGAGGATCACCAGTCCATCAGAGGGAGGATCACCAGTCCATCACAGGGAGGATCAACAGTCCATCACAGGGAGGATCACCAATCCATCACAGGGAGGATCACCAGTCCATCACAAGGAGGATCACCAGTCCATCACCGGGCTGATCACCAGTCCATCAAAGGGAGGATCACCAATCCATCACAGGGAGGATCACCAGTCCATCACAGGGCTGATCACCAGTCCATCAGAGGGAGGATCATCAGTCCATCACAGGGAGGATCACCAGTCCATCACAGGGCTGATCACCAGTCCATCAAAGGGAGGATCACCAGTCCATCACATGGCTGATAACCAGTCCATCACAGGGGCTATAACCAGTCCATCAAAGGGAGGATCACCAGTCCATCAAAGGGAGGACCACCAGTCCATCACAGGGCTGGTAACCAGCCCATCAAAGGGAGGATCACCAGTCCATCAAAGGGAGGATCACCAGTCCAACACAGGGCTCATCACCGGTCCAACACAGGGCTGATCACCAGTCCAACACAGGGAGGATCACCAGTCCAACACAGGGCTGATCACCAGTCCATCACAGGGCTCATCACCAGTCCATCACAGGAAGGATCACCAGTCCATCACAGGGAGGATCACCCGTCCATCACAGGGAGGATCACCAATCCATCACAGGGAGGATCACCAGTCCATCACAGGGATGATCACCAGTCCATCAAAGGGAGGATCACCAGTCCATCACAAGGAGGATTACCAGTCCATCACAGGGCTCATCACCAGTCCATCAAAGGGAGGATCACCAGTCCATCACAGAGAGGATCACCAGTCCATCATAGGGCTGATCACCAGTCCATCAGAGGGAGGATCACCAGTCCATCACAGGGAGGATCACCAGTCCATCACAGGGCTGATCACCAGTCCATCACAGGGAGGATCACCAGTCCATCACAGGGAGGATCACCAATCCATCACAGGGAGGATCACCAGTCCATCACAGGCCTGATCACCAGTCCATCAGAGGGAGGATCACCAGTCCATCACAAGGAGGATCACCTCCATCACAGGGCTGATCACCAGTCCATCAAAGGGAGGATCACCAGTCCATCACATGGCTGATAACCAGTCCATCAAAGGGATGATCACCAGTACATCAAAGGGAGGATCAACCGTCCATCACAGGGCTGATAACCAGCCCATCAAAGGGAGGATCACCAGTCCGTCAAAGGGAGGATCACCAGTCCATCACAGTGCTGATCACCAGTCCATCACAGGGAGGATCACCAGTCCATCACAGGGAGGATCACCAATCCAGCACAGGGAGGATCACCAGTCCATCACAGGGCTGATCACCAGTCCATCAGAGGGAGGATCACCAGTCCATAACAAGGAGGATCACCAATCCAGCACAGGGAGGATCACCAGTCCATCACAGGGCTGATCACCAGTCCATCAGAGGGAGCATCACCAGTCCATAACAAGGAGGATCACCAGTCCATCACAGGGCTGATCACCAGTCCATCAAAGGGAGGATCACCAGTCCATCACATGGCTGATAACCAGTCCATCAAAGGGGCTATAACCAGTCCATCAAAGGGATGATCACCAGTCCATCAAAGGGAGGATCACCAGTCCATCACAGGGAGGATCACCAGTCCATCATAGGGCTGATAACCGGTCCATCAGAGGGAGGATCACCAGTCCATCACAGGGAGGATCACCAGTCCATCATAGGGCTGATAACCGGTCCATCAGAGGGAGGATCACCAGTCCATCACAGGGAGGATCAACAGTCCATCACAGGGCTGATCACCAGTCCATCACAGGGAGGATCACCAGTCCATCACAGGGAGGATCACCAATCCATCACAGGGAGGATCACCAGTCCATCACAGGGCTGATCACCAGTCCATCAGAGGGAGGATCACCAGTCCATCACAAGGAGGATCACCAGTCCATCAAAGGGAGGATCACCAGTCCATCACATGGCTGATAACCAGTCCATCAAAGGGGCTATAACCAGTCCATCAAAGGGAGGATCACCAGTCCATCAAAGGGAGGATCACCAGTCCATCACAGGGCTGATAACCAGCACATCAAAGGGAGGATCACCAGTCCATCAAAGGGAGGATCACCAGTCCAACACAGGGCTCATCACCGGTCCAACACAGGGCTGATCACCAGTCCAACACAGAGAGGATCACCAGTCTAACACAGGGCTGATCACCAGTCCATCACCGGGAGGATCACCAGTCCATCGATGGGCTGATCACCAGTCCATCAATGGGAGGATCACCAGTCCATCACATGGCTGATAACCAGTCCATCACAGGGGCTATAACCAGTCCATCAAAGGGAGGATCACCAGTCCATCAAAGGGAGGATCACCAGTCCATCACAGGGCTGGTAACCAGCCCATCAAAGGGAGGATCACCAGTCCATCAGAGGGAGGATCACCAGTCCATCACAGGGAGGATCACCAGTCCATCACAGGGCTGATCACCAGTCCATCACAGGGAGGATCACCAGTCCATCACAGGGAGGATCACCAATCCATCACAGGGAGGATCACCAGTCCATCACAGGCCTGATCACCAGTCCATCAGAGGGAGGATCACCAGTCCATCACAAGGAGGATCACCTCCATCACAGGGCTGATCACCAGTCCATCAAAGGGAGGATCACCAGTCCATCACATGGCTGATAACCAGATCATCAAAGGGGCTATAACCAGTCCATCAAAGGGATGATCACCAGTACATCAAAGGGAGGATCACCCGTCCATCACAGGGCTGATAACCAGCCCATCAAAGGGAGGATCACCAGTCCGTCAAAGGGAGGATCACCAGTCCATCACAGGGCTGATCACCAGTCCATCACAGGTCTGTTAACCAGTCCACCACAGGGCTCATCACCAGTCCATCACAGGAAGGATCACCATTTCATTACAGGGAGGATCACCAGTCCATCACAGGGCTCATCACCAGTCCATCACAGGTCTGATCACCAGTCCAACACAGGGCTGATCACCAGTCCATCACAGGGCTCATCACCAGTCCATCACAGGTCTGATCACCAGTCCAACACAGGTCTGATCACCAGTCCAATACAGGAAGGATCACCAGTCCATCACAGGGCTGATCACCAGTCCATCAGAGGGAGGATCACCAGTCCATCACAGGGCTGATCACCAGTCCATCACAGGGAGGATCACCAGTCCATCACAGGGCTGATCACCAGTCCATCAAAGGGAGGATCACCAGTCCATCAGAGGGAGGATCACCAGTCCATCACAGGGAGGATCACCAGTCCATCGAGGGCTGATCACCAGTCCATCAGAGGGAGGATCACCAGTCCATCACAGGGAGGATGACCAGTCCATCACAGGGCTGATCACCAGTCCATCACAGGGCTGATCACCAGTCCATCAGAGGGAGGATCATCAGTCCATCACAGGGAGGATCACCAGTCCATCGAGGGCTGATCACCAGTCCATCAGAGGGAGGATCACCAGTCCATCACAGGGAGGATGACCAGTCCATCACAGGGCTGATCACCAGTCCATCACAGGGAGGATCACCAGTCCATCACAGGGAGGATCACCAATCCATCACAGGGAGGATCACCAGTCCATCACAGGCCTGATCACCAGTCCATCAGAGGGAGGATCACCAATCCATCACAGGGAGGATCACCAGTCCATCACAGGCCTGATCACCAGTCCATCAGAGGGAGGATCACCAGTCCATCACAAGGAGGATCACCTCCATCACAGGGCTGATCACCAGTCCATCAAAGGGAGGATCACCAGTCCATCACATGGCTGATCACCAGTCCATCACAGGTCTGTTAACCAGTCCAACACAAGGCTGATCACCAGTCCATCACAGGGCTCATCACCAGTCCATCACAGGAAGGATCACCAATTCATTACAGGGAGGATCACCAGTCCATCACAGGGCTCATCACCAGTCCATCACAGGGCTCATCACCAGTCCATCACAGGAAGGATCACCAGTCCATCACAGGGAGGATCACCAGTCCATCAGAGGGAGGATCACCAGTCCATCACAGGGAGGATCAACAGTCCATCACAGGGAGGATCACCAATCCATCACAGGGAGGATCACCAGTCCATCACAAGGAGGATCACCAGTCCATCACAGGGCTGATCACCAGTCCATCAGAGGGAGGATCATCAGTCCATCACAGGGAGGATCACCAGTCCATCGAGGGCTGATCACCAGTCCATCAGAGGGAGGATCACCAGTCCATCACAGGGAGGATGACCAGTCCATCACAGGGCTGATCACCAGTCCATCACAGGGAGGATCACCAGTCCATCACAGGGAGGATCACCAATCCATCACAGGGAGGATCACCAGTCCATCACAGGCCTGATCACCAGTCCATCAGAGGGAGGATCACCAGTCCATCACAAGGAGGATCACCTCCATCACAGGGCTGATCACCAGTCCATCAAAGGGAGGATCACCAGTCCATCACATGGCTGATAACCAGTCCATCAAAGGGACTATAACCAGTCCATCAAAGGGATGATCACCAGTACATCAAAGGGAGGATCAACCGTCCATCACAGGGCTGATAACCAGCCCATCAAAGGGAGGATCACCAGTCCGTCAAAGGGAGGATCACCAGTCCATCACAGGGCTGATCACCAGTCCATCACAGGTCTGTTAACCAGTCCAACACAAGGCTGATCACCAGTCCATCACAGGGCTCATCACCAGTCCATCACAGGAAGGATCACCAATTCATTACAGGGAGGATCACCAGTCCATCACAGGGCTCATCACCAGTCCATCACAGGGCTCATCACCAGTCCATCACAGGAAGGATCACCAGTCCATCACAGGGAGGATCACCAGTCCATCAGAGGGAGGATCACCAGTCCATCACAGGGAGGATCAACAGTCCATCACAGGGAGGATCACCAATCCATCACAGGGAGGATCACCAGTCCATCACAAGGAGGATCACCAGTCCATCACCGGGCTGATCACCAGTCCATCAAAGGGAGGATCACCAATCCATCACAGGGAGGATCACCAGTCCATCACAGGGCTGATCACCAGTCCATCAGAGGGAGGATCATCAGTCCATCACAGGGAGGATCACCAGTCCATCACAGGGCTGATCACCAGTCCATCAAAGGGAGGATCACCAGTCCATCACATGGCTGATCACCAGTCCATCACAGGGAGGATCACCAGTCCATCACAGGGAGGATCACCAATCCATCACAGGGAGGATCACCAGTCCATCACAGGCCTGATCACCAGTCCATCAGAGGGAGGATCACCAGTCCATCACAAGGAGGATCACCTCCATCACAGGGCTGATCACCAGTCCATCAAAGGGAGGATCACCAGTCCATCACATGGCTGATAACCAGTCCATCAAAGGGGCTATAACCAGTCCATCAAAGGGATGATCACCAGTACATCAAAGGGAGGATCAACCGTCCATCACAGGGCTGATAACCAGCCCATCAAAGGGAGGATCACCAGTCCGTCAAAGGGAGGATCACCAGTCCATCACAGTGCTGATCACCAGTCCATCACAGGGAGGATCACCAGTCCATCACAGGGAGGATCACCAATCCAGCACAGGGAGGATCACCAGTCCATCACAGGGCTGATCACCAGTCCATCAGAGGGAGGATCACCAGTCCATAACAAGGAGGATCACCAATCCAGCACAGGGAGGATCACCAGTCCATCACAGGGCTGATCACCAGTCCATCAGAGGGAGGATCACCAGTCCATAACAAGGAGGATTACCAGTCCATCACAGGGCTGATCACCAGTCCATCAAAGGGAGGATCACCAGTCCATCACATGGCTGATCACCAGTCCATCAGAGGGAGGATCACCAGTCCATCACAAGGAGGATCACCTCCATCACAGGGCTGATCACCAGTCCATCAAAGGGGCTATAACCAGTCCATCAAAGGGATGATCACCAGTACATCAAAGGGAGGATCAACCGTCCATCACAGGGCTGATAACCAGCCCATCAAAGGGAGGATGACCAGTCCGTCAAAGGGAGGATCACCAGTCCATCACAGGGCTGATCACCAGTCCATCACAGGTCTGTTAACCAGTCCAACACAAGGCTGATCACCAGTCCATCACAGGGCTCATCACCAGTCCATCACAGGTCTGATCACCAGTCCAACACAGGTCTGATCACCAGTCCAATACAGGAAGGATCACCAGTCCATCAAAGGGAGGATCACCAGTCCATCACATGGCTGATAACCAGTCCATCACAGGGGCTATAACCAGTCCATCAAAGGGAGGATCACCAGTCCATCAAAGGGAGGATCACCAGTCCATCACAGGGCTGGTAACCAGCCCATCAAAGGGAGGATCACCAGTCCATCAAAGGGAGGATCACCAGTCCAACAAAGGGCTCATCACCGGTCCAACATAGGGCTGATCACCAGTCCAACACAGGGAGGATCACCAGTCCAACACAGGGCTGATCACCAGTCCATCACAGGGCTCATCACCAGTCCATCAAAGGGAGGATCACTAGTCCATCACAGGGAGGATCACCAGTCCATCACAGGGAGGATCACTAATCCAGCACAGGTAGGATCACCAGTCCATCACAGGGCTGATCACCAGTCCATTAGAGGGAGGATCACCAGTCCATCACAAGGAGGATCACCAGTCCATGACAGGGCTCATCACCAGTCCATCACAGGTCTGATCACCAGTTCAACATAGGGCTGATCACCAGTCCATCACAGGGCTCATCACCAGTCCATCACAGGTCTGATCACCAGTCCAACACAGGTCTGATCACCAGTCCAATACAGGAAGGATCACCAGTCCATCAAAGGGAGGATCACCAGTCCATCACATGGCTGATAACCAGTCCATCACAGGGGCTATAACCAGTCCATCAAAGGGAGGATCACCAGTCCATCAAAGGGAGGATAACTAGTCCAACACAGGGCTCATCACCGGTCCAACACAGAGCTGATCACCAGTCCATCACCGGGAGGATCACCAGTCCATCACAGGGCTGATCACCAGTCCAACACAGGGCTGATCACCAGTCCATCACAGGGCTCATCACCAGTCCATCACAGGAAGGATCACCAGTCCATCACAGGGAGGATCACCAGTCCATCAGAGGGAGGATCACCAGTCCATCACAGGGAGGATCAACAGTCCATCAAAGGGAGGATCACCAATCCATCACAGGGAGGATCACCAGTCCATCACAAGGAGGATCACCAGTCCATCACAGGGCTGATCACCAGTCCATCAAAGGAAGGATCACCAGTCCAACACAGGGAGGATCACCAGTCCAACACAGGGCTGATCACCAGTCCATCACAGGGCTCATCACCAGTCCATCACAGGAAGGATCACCAGTCCATCACAGGGAGGATCACCCGTCCATCACAGGGAGGATCACCAATCCATCACAGGGAGGATCACCAGTCCATCACAGGGCTGATCACCAGTCCATCAGAGGGAGGATCACCAGTCCATCACAAGGAGGATTACCAGTCCATCACAGGGCTGATCACCAGTCCATCAAAGGGAGGATCACCAGTCCATCACAGGGCTGATCACCAGTCCATCAGAGGGAGGATCCCCAGTCCATCAAAAGGAGGATCACCAGTCCATCACAGGGCTGAAAACCAGTCCATAAAAGGGAGGATCACCAATCCATCACATGGCTGATAACCAGTCCATCGAAGGGGTTATAACCAGTCCATCAAAGGGATGATCACCAGTCCATCAAAGGGAGGATCACCAGTCCATCACAGAGAGGATCACCAGTCCATCATAGGGCTGATCACCATTCCATCAGAGGGAGGATCACCAGTCCATCACAGGGAGGATCACCAGTCCATCACAGGGAGAATCACCAGTCCATCACAGGGCTGGTAACCAGCCCATCAAAGGGAGGATCACCTGTCCATCAAAGGGAGGATAACCAGTCCAACACAGGGCTCATCACCGGTCCAACACAGAGCTGATCACCAGTCCATCACCGGGAGGATCACCAGTCCATCACAGGGCTGATCACCAGTCCAACACAGTTCTGATCACCAGTAGATCACAGGGCTCATCACCAGTCCATCACAGGAAGGATCACCAGTCCATCACAGGGAGGATCACCAGTCCATCAGAGGGAGGATCACCAGTCCATCACAGGGAGGATCAACAGTCCATCACAGGGAGGATCACCAATCCATCACAGGGAGGATCAACAGTCCATCACAAGGAGGATCACCAGTCCATCACAGGGCTGATCACCAGTCCATCAAAGGAAGGATCACCAATCCATCACAGGGAGGATCACCAGTCCATCACAGGGCTGATCACCAGTCCATCAGAGGGAGGATCATCAGTCCATCACAGGGAGGATCACCAGTCCATCGAGGGCTGATCACCAGTCCATCAGAGGGAGGATCACCAGTCCATCACAGGGAGGATGACCAGTCCATCACAGGGCTGATCACCAGTCCATCACAGGGAGGATCACCAGTCCATCACAGGGAGGATCACCAATCCATCACAGGGAGGATCACCAGTCCATCACAGGCCTGATCACCAGTCCATCAGAGGGAGGATCACCAGTCCATCACAAGGAGGATCACCTCCATCACAGGGCTGATCACCAGTCCATCAAAGGGAGGATCACCAGTCCATCACATGGCTGATAACCAGTCCATCAAAGGGACTATAACCAGTCCATCAAAGGGATGATCACCAGTACATCAAAGGGAGGATCAACCGTCCATCACAGGGCTGATAACCAGCCCATCAAAGGGAGGATCACCAGTCCGTCAAAGGGAGGATCACCAGTCCATCACAGGGCTGATCACCAGTCCATCACAGGTCTGTTAACCAGTCCAACACAAGGCTGATCACCAGTCCATCACAGGGCTCATCACCAGTCCATCACAGGAAGGATCACCAATTCATTACAGGGAGGATCACCAGTCCATCACAGGGCTCATCACCAGTCCATCACAGGGCTCATCACCAGTCCATCACAGGAAGGATCACCAGTCCATCACAGGGAGGATCACCAGTCCATCAGAGGGAGGATCACCAGTCCATCACAGGGAGGATCAACAGTCCATCACAGGGAGGATCACCAATCCATCACAGGGAGGATCACCAGTCCATCACAAGGAGGATCACCAGTCCATCACCGGGCTGATCACCAGTCCATCAAAGGGAGGATCACCAATCCATCACAGGGAGGATCACCAGTCCATCACAGGGCTGATCACCAGTCCATCAGAGGGAGGATCATCAGTCCATCACAGGGAGGATCACCAGTCCATCACAGGGCTGATCACCAGTCCATCAAAGGGAGGATCACCAGTCCATCACATGGCTGATAACCAGTCCATCACAGGGGCTATAACCAGTCCATCAAAGGGAGGATCACCAGTCCATCAAAGGGAGGACCACCAGTCCATCACAGGGCTGGTAACCAGCCCATCAAAGGGAGGATCACCAGTCCATCAAAGGGAGGATCACCAGTCCAACACAGGGCTCATCACCGGTCCAACACAGGGCTGATCACCAGTCCAACACAGGGAGGATCACCAGTCCAACACAGGGCTGATCACCAGTCCATCACAGGGCTCATCACCAGTCCATCACAGGAAGGATCACCAGTCCATCACAGGGAGGATCACCCGTCCATCACAGGGAGGATCACCAATCCATCACAGGGAGGATCACCAGTCCATCACAGGGATGATCACCAGTCCATCAAAGGGAGGATCACCAGTCCATCACAAGGAGGATTAACAGTCCATCACAGGGCTCATCACCAGTCCATCAAAGGGAGGATCACCAGTCCATCACAGAGAGGATCACCAGTCCATCATAGGGCTGATCACCAGTCCATCAGAGGGAGGATCACCAGTCCATCACAGGGAGGATCACCAGTCCATCACAGGGCTGATCACCAGTCCATCACAGGGAGGATCACCAGTCCATCACAGGGAGGATCACCAATCCATCACAGGGAGGATCACCAGTCCATCACAGGCCTGATCACCAGTCCATCAGAGGGAGGATCACCAGTCCATCACAAGGAGGATCACCTCCATCACAGGGCTGATCACCAGTCCATCAAAGGGAGGATCACCAGTCCATCACATGGCTGATAACCAGTCCATCAAAGGGGCTATAACCAGTCCATCAAAGGGATGATCACCAGTACATCAAAGGGAGGATCAACCGTCCATCACAGGGCTGATAACCAGCCCATCAAAGGGAGGATCACCAGTCCGTCAAAGGGAGGATCACCAGTCCATCACAGTGCTGATCACCAGTCCATCACAGGGAGGATCACCAGTCCATCACAGGGAGGATCACCAATCCAGCACAGGGAGGATCACCAGTCCATCACAGGGCTGATCACCAGTCCATCAGAGGGAGGATCACCAGTCCATAACAAGGAGGATCACCAATCCAGCACAGGGAGGATCACCAGTCCATCACAGGGCTGATCACCAGTCCATCAGAGGGAGCATCACCAGTCCATAACAAGGAGGATCACCAGTCCATCACAGGGCTGATCACCAGTCCATCAAAGGGAGGATCACCAGTCCATCACATGGCTGATAACCAGTCCATCAAAGGGGCTATAACCAGTCCATCAAAGGGATGATCACCAGTCCATCAAAGGGAGGATCACCAGTCCATCACAGGGAGGATCACCAGTCCATCATAGGGCTGATAACCGGTCCATCAGAGGGAGGATCACCAGTCCATCACAGGGAGGATCACCAGTCCATCATAGGGCTGATAACCGGTCCATCAGAGGGAGGATCACCAGTCCATCACAGGGAGGATCAACAGTCCATCACAGGGCTGATCACCAGTCCATCACAGGGAGGATCACCAGTCCATCACAGGGAGGATCACCAATCCATCACAGGGAGGATCACCAGTCCATCACAGGGCTGATCACCAGTCCATCAGAGGGAGGATCACCAGTCCATCACAAGGAGGATCACCAGTCCATCAAAGGGAGGATCACCAGTCCATCACAGGGCTGGTAACCAGCCCATCAAAGGGAGGATCACCTGTCCATCAAAGGGAGGATAACCAGTCCAACACAGGGCTCATCACCGGTCCAACACAGAGCTGATCACCAGTCCATCACCGGGAGGATCACCAGTCCATCACAGGGCTGATCACCAGTCCAACACAGTTCTGATCACCAGTAGATCACAGGGCTCATCACCAGTCCATCACAGGAAGGATCACCAGTCCATCACAGGGAGGATCACCAGTCCATCAGAGGGAGGATCACCAGTCCATCACAGGGAGGATCAACAGTCCATCACAGGGAGGATCACCAATCCATCACAGGGAGGATCAACAGTCCATCACAAGGAGGATCACCAGTCCATCACAGGGCTGATCACCAGTCCATCAAAGGAAGGATCACCAATCCATCACAGGGAGGATCACCAGTCCATCACAGGGCTGATCACCAGTCCATCACAGGGAGGATCACCAGTCCATCACAGGGAGGATCACCAATCCATCACAGGGAGGATCACCAGTCCATCACAGGCCTGATCACCAGTCCATCAGAGGGAGGATCACCAGTCCATCACAAGGAGGATCACCTCCATCACAGGGCTGATCACCAGTCCATCAAAGGGAGGATCACCAGTCCATCACATGGCTGATAACCAGTCCATCAAAGGGACTATAACCAGTCCATCAAAGGGATGATCACCAGTACATCAAAGGGAGGATCAACCGTCCATCACAGGGCTGATAACCAGCCCATCAAAGGGAGGATCACCAGTCCGTCAAAGGGAGGATCACCAGTCCATCACAGGGCTGATCACCAGTCCATCACAGGTCTGTTAACCAGTCCAACACAAGGCTGATCACCAGTCCATCACAGGGCTCATCACCAGTCCATCACAGGAAGGATCACCAATTCATTACAGGGAGGATCACCAGTCCATCACAGGGCTCATCACCAGTCCATCACAGGGCTCATCACCAGTCCATCACAGGAAGGATCACCAGTCCATCACAGGGAGGATCACCAGTCCATCAGAGGGAGGATCACCAGTCCATCACAGGGAGGATCAACAGTCCATCACAGGGAGGATCACCAATCCATCACAGGGAGGATCACCAGTCCATCACAAGGAGGATCACCAGTCCATCACCGGGCTGATCACCAGTCCATCAAAGGGAGGATCACCAATCCATCACAGGGAGGATCACCAGTCCATCACAGGGCTGATCACCAGTCCATCAGAGGGAGGATCATCAGTCCATCACAGGGAGGATCACCAGTCCATCACAGGGCTGATCACCAGTCCATCAAAGGGAGGATCACCAGTCCATCACATGGCTGATAACCAGTCCATCACAGGGGCTATAACCAGTCCATCAAAGGGAGGATCACCAGTCCATCAAAGGGAGGACCACCAGTCCATCACAGGGCTGGTAACCAGCCCATCAAAGGGAGGATCACCAGTCCATCAAAGGGAGGATCACCAGTCCAACACAGGGCTCATCACCGGTCCAACACAGGGCTGATCACCAGTCCAACACAGGGAGGATCACCAGTCCAACACAGGGCTGATCACCAGTCCATCACAGGGCTCATCACCAGTCCATCACAGGAAGGATCACCAGTCCATCACAGGGAGGATCACCCGTCCATCACAGGGAGGATCACCAATCCATCACAGGGAGGATCACCAGTCCATCACAGGGATGATCACCAGTCCATCAAAGGGAGGATCACCAGTCCATCACAAGGAGGATTACCAGTCCATCACAGGGCTCATCACCAGTCCATCAAAGGGAGGATCACCAGTCCATCACAGAGAGGATCACCAGTCCATCATAGGGCTGATCACCAGTCCATCAGAGGGAGGATCACCAGTCCATCACAGGGAGGATCACCAGTCCATCACAGGGCTGATCACCAGTCCATCACAGGGAGGATCCCCAGTCCATCACAGGGAGGATCACCAATCCATCACAGGGAGGATCACCAGTCCATCACAGGCCTGATCACCAGTCCATCAGAGGGAGGATCACCAGTCGATCACAAGGAGGATCACCTCCATCACAGGGCTGATCACCAGTCCATCAAAGGGAGGATCACCAGTCCATCACATGGCTGATAACCAGTCCATCAAAGGGGCTATAACCAGTCCATCAAAGGGATGATCACCAGTACATCAAAGGGAGGATCAACCGTCCATCACAGGGCTGATAACCAGCCCATCAAAGGGAGGATCACCAGTCCGTCAAAGGGAGGATCACCAGTCCATCACAGTGCTGATCACCAGTCCATCACAGGGAGGATCACCAGTCCATCACAGGGAGGATCACCAATCCAGCACAGGGAGGATCACCAGTCCATCACAGGGCTGATCACCAGTCCATCAGAGGGAGGATCACCAGTCCATAACAAGGAGGATCACCAATCCAGCACAGGGAGGATCACCAGTCCATCACAGGGCTGATCACCAGTCCATCAGAGGGAGCATCACCAGTCCATAACAAGGAGGATCACCAGTCCATCACAGGGCTGATCACCAGTCCATCAAAGGGAGGATCACCAGTCCATCACATGGCTGATAACCAGTCCATCAAAGGGGCTATAACCAGTCCATCAAAGGGATGATCACCAGTCCATCAAAGGGAGGATCACCAGTCCATCACAGGGAGGATCACCAGTCCATCATAGGGCTGATAACCGGTCCATCAGAGGGAGGATCACCAGTCCATCACAGGGAGGATCACCAGTCCATCATAGGGCTGATAACCGGTCCATCAGAGGGAGGATCACCAGTCCATCACAGGGAGGATCAACAGTCCATCACAGGGCTGATCACCAGTCCATCACAGGGAGGATCACCAGTCCATCACAGGGAGGATCACCAATCCATCACAGGGAGGATCACCAGTCCATCACAGGGCTGATCACCAGTCCATCAGAGGGAGGATCACCAGTCCATCACAAGGAGGATCACCAGTCCATCAAAGGGAGGATCACCAGTCCATCACATGGCTGATAACCAGTCCATCAAAGGGGCTATAACCAGTCCATCAAAGGGAGGATCACCAGTCCATCAAAGGGAGGATCACCAGTCCATCACAGGGCTGATAACCAGCACATCAAAGGGAGGATCACCAGTCCATCAAAGGGAGGATCACCAGTCCAACACAGGGCTCATCACCGGTCCAACACAGGGCTGATCACCAGTCCAACACAGAGAGGATCACCAGTCTAACACAGGGCTGATCACCAGTCCATCACCGGGAGGATCACCAGTCCATCGATGGGCTGATCACCAGTCCATCAATGGGAGGATCACCAGTCCATCACATGGCTGATAACCAGTCCATCACAGGGGCTATAACCAGTCCATCAAAGGGAGGATCACCAGTCCATCAAAGGGAGGATCACCAGTCCATCACAGGGCTGGTAACCAGCCCATCAAAGGGAGGATCACCAGTCCATCAGAGGGAGGATCACCAGTCCATCACAGGGAGGATCACCAGTCCATCACAGGGCTGATCACCAGTCCATCACAGGGAGGATCACCAGTCCATCACAGGGAGGATCACCAATCCATCACAGGGAGGATCACCAGTCCATCACAGGCCTGATCACCAGTCCATCAGAGGGAGGATCACCAGTCCATCACAAGGAGGATCACCTCCATCACAGGGCTGATCACCAGTCCATCAAAGGGAGGATCACCAGTCCATCACATGGCTGATAACCAGATCATCAAAGGGGCTATAACCAGTCCATCAAAGGGATGATCACCAGTACATCAAAGGGAGGATCACCCGTCCATCACAGGGCTGATAACCAGCCCATCAAAGGGAGGATCACCAGTCCGTCAAAGGGAGGATCACCAGTCCATCACAGGGCTGATCACCAGTCCATCACAGGTCTGTTAACCAGTCCACCACAGGGCTCATCACCAGTCCATCACAGGAAGGATCACCATTTCATTACAGGGAGGATCACCAGTCCATCACAGGGCTCATCACCAGTCCATCACAGGTCTGATCACCAGTCCAACACAGGGCTGATCACCAGTCCATCACAGGGCTCATCACCAGTCCATCACAGGTCTGATCACCAGTCCAACACAGGTCTGATCACCAGTCCAATACAGGAAGGATCACCAGTCCATCACAGGGCTGATCACCAGTCCATCAGAGGGAGGATCACCAGTCCATCACAGGGCTGATCACCAGTCCATCACAGGGAGGATCACCAGTCCATCACAGGGCTGATCACCAGTCCATCAAAGGGAGGATCACCAGTCCATCAGAGGGAGGATCACCAGTCCATCACAGGGAGGATCACCAGTCCATCGAGGGCTGATCACCAGTCCATCAGAGGGAGGATCACCAGTCCATCACAGGGAGGATGACCAGTCCATCACAGGGCTGATCACCAGTCCATCACAGGGCTGATCACCAGTCCATCAGAGGGAGGATCATCAGTCCATCACAGGGAGGATCACCAGTCCATCGAGGGCTGATCACCAGTCCATCAGAGGGAGGATCACCAGTCCATCACAGGGAGGATGACCAGTCCATCACAGGGCTGATCACCAGTCCATCACAGGGAGGATCACCAGTCCATCACAGGGAGGATCACCAATCCATCACAGGGAGGATCACCAGTCCATCACAGGCCTGATCACCAGTCCATCAGAGGGAGGATCACCAATCCATCACAGGGAGGATCACCAGTCCATCACAGGCCTGATCACCAGTCCATCAGAGGGAGGATCACCAGTCCATCACAAGGAGGATCACCTCCATCACAGGGCTGATCACCAGTCCATCAAAGGGAGGATCACCAGTCCATCACATGGCTGATCACCAGTCCATCACAGGTCTGTTAACCAGTCCAACACAAGGCTGATCACCAGTCCATCACAGGGCTCATCACCAGTCCATCACAGGAAGGATCACCAATTCATTACAGGGAGGATCACCAGTCCATCACAGGGCTCATCACCAGTCCATCACAGGGCTCATCACCAGTCCATCACAGGAAGGATCACCAGTCCATCACAGGGAGGATCACCAGTCCATCAGAGGGAGGATCACCAGTCCATCACAGGGAGGATCAACAGTCCATCACAGGGAGGATCACCAATCCATCACAGGGAGGATCACCAGTCCATCACAAGGAGGATCACCAGTCCATCACAGGGCTGATCACCAGTCCATCAGAGGGAGGATCATCAGTCCATCACAGGGAGGATCACCAGTCCATCGAGGGCTGATCACCAGTCCATCAGAGGGAGGATCACCAGTCCATCACAGGGAGGATGACCAGTCCATCACAGGGCTGATCACCAGTCCATCACAGGGAGGATCACCAGTCCATCACAGGGAGGATCACCAATCCATCACAGGGAGGATCACCAGTCCATCACAGGCCTGATCACCAGTCCATCAGAGGGAGGATCACCAGTCCATCACAAGGAGGATCACCTCCATCACAGGGCTGATCACCAGTCCATCAAAGGGAGGATCACCAGTCCATCACATGGCTGATAACCAGTCCATCAAAGGGACTATAACCAGTCCATCAAAGGGATGATCACCAGTACATCAAAGGGAGGATCAACCGTCCATCACAGGGCTGATAACCAGCCCATCAAAGGGAGGATCACCAGTCCGTCAAAGGGAGGATCACCAGTCCATCACAGGGCTGATCACCAGTCCATCACAGGTCTGTTAACCAGTCCAACACAAGGCTGATCACCAGTCCATCACAGGGCTCATCACCAGTCCATCACAGGAAGGATCACCAATTCATTACAGGGAGGATCACCAGTCCATCACAGGGCTCATCACCAGTCCATCACAGGGCTCATCACCAGTCCATCACAGGAAGGATCACCAGTCCATCACAGGGAGGATCACCAGTCCATCAGAGGGAGGATCACCAGTCCATCACAGGGAGGATCAACAGTCCATCACAGGGAGGATCACCAATCCATCACAGGGAGGATCACCAGTCCATCACAAGGAGGATCACCAGTCCATCACCGGGCTGATCACCAGTCCATCAAAGGGAGGATCACCAATCCATCACAGGGAGGATCACCAGTCCATCACAGGGCTGATCACCAGTCCATCAGAGGGAGGATCATCAGTCCATCACAGGGAGGATCACCAGTCCATCACAGGGCTGATCACCAGTCCATCAAAGGGAGGATCACCAGTCCATCACATGGCTGATCACCAGTCCATCACAGGGAGGATCACCAGTCCATCACAGGGAGGATCACCAATCCATCACAGGGAGGATCACCAGTCCATCACAGGCCTGATCACCAGTCCATCAGAGGGAGGATCACCAGTCCATCACAAGGAGGATCACCTCCATCACAGGGCTGATCACCAGTCCATCAAAGGGAGGATCACCAGTCCATCACATGGCTGATAACCAGTCCATCAAAGGGGCTATAACCAGTCCATCAAAGGGATGATCACCAGTACATCAAAGGGAGGATCAACCGTCCATCACAGGGCTGATAACCAGCCCATCAAAGGGAGGATCACCAGTCCGTCAAAGGGAGGATCACCAGTCCATCACAGTGCTGATCACCAGTCCATCACAGGGAGGATCACCAGTCCATCACAGGGAGGATCACCAATCCAGCACAGGGAGGATCACCAGTCCATCACAGGGCTGATCACCAGTCCATCAGAGGGAGGATCACCAGTCCATAACAAGGAGGATCACCAATCCAGCACAGGGAGGATCACCAGTCCATCACAGGGCTGATCACCAGTCCATCAGAGGGAGGATCACCAGTCCATAACAAGGAGGATCACCAGTCCATCACAGGGCTGATCACCAGTCCATCAAAGGGAGGATCACCAGTCCATCACATGGCTGATAACCAGTCCATCAAAGGGGCTATAACCAGTCCATCAAAGGGATGATCACCAGTCCATCAAAGGGAGGATCACCAGTCCATCACAGGGAGGATCACCAGTCCATCATAGGGCTGATAACCGGTCCATCAGAGGGAGGATCACCAGTCCATCACAGGGAGGATCACCAGTCCATCATAGGGCTGATAACCGGTCCATCAGAGGGAGGATCACCAGTCCATCACAGGGAGGATCAACAGTCCATCACAGGGCTGATCACCAGTCCATCACAGGGAGGATCACCAGTCCATCACAGGGAGGATCACCAATCCATCACAGGGAGGATCACCAGTCCATCACAGGGCTGATCACCAGTCCATCAGAGGGAGGATCACCAGTCCATCACAAGGAGGATCACCAGTCCATCAAAGGGAGGATCACCAGTCCATCACATGGCTGATAACCAGTCCATCAAAGGGGCTATAACCAGTCCATCAAAGGGAGGATCACCAGTCCATCAAAGGGAGGATCACCAGTCCATCACAGGGCTGATAACCAGCACATCAAAGGGAGGATCACCAGTCCATCAAAGGGAGGATCACCAGTCCAACACAGGGCTCATCACCGGTCCAACACAGGGCTGATCACCAGTCCAACACAGAGAGGATCACCAGTCTAACACAGGGCTGATCACCAGTCCATCACCGGGAGGATCACCAGTCCATCGATGGGCTGATCACCAGTCCATCAATGGGAGGATCACCAGTCCATCACATGGCTGATAACCAGTCCATCACAGGGGCTATAACCAGTCCATCAAAGGGAGGATCACCAGTCCATCAAAGGGAGGATCACCAGTCCATCACAGGGCTGGTAACCAGCCCATCAAAGGGAGGATCACCAGTCCATCAGAGGGAGGATCACCAGTCCATCACAAGGAGGATTACCAGTCCATCACAGGGCTCATCACCAGTCCATCAAAGGGAGGATCACCAGTCCATCACAGAGAGGATCACCAGTCCATCATAGGGCTGATCACCAGTCCATCAGAGGGAGGATCACCAGTCCATCACAGGGAGGATCACCAGTCCATCACAGGGCTGATCACCAGTCCATCACAGGGATGATCACCAGTCCATCAAAGGGAGGATCACCAGTCCATCACAAGGAGGATTACCAGTCCATCACAGGGCTCATCACCAGTCCATCAAAGGGAGGATCACCAGTCCATCACAGAGAGGATCACCAGTCCATCATAGGGCTGATCACCAGTCCATCAGAGGGAGGATCACCAGTCCATCACAGGGAGGATCACCAGTCCATCACAGGGCTGATCACCAGTCCATCACAGGGAGGATCACCAGTCCATCACAGGGAGGATCACCAATCCATCACAGGGAGGATCACCAGTCCATCACAGGCCTGATCACCAGTCCATCAGAGGGAGGATCACCAGTCCATCACAAGGAGGATCACCTCCATCACAGGGCTGATCACCAGTCCATCAAAGGGAGGATCACCAGTCCATCACATGGCTGATAACCAGTCCATCAAAGGGGCTATAACCAGTCCATCAAAGGGATGATCACCAGTACATCAAAGGGAGGATCAACCGTCCATCACAGGGCTGATAACCAACCCATCAAAGGGAGGATCACCAGTCCGTCAAAGGGAGGATCACCAGTCCATCACAGTGCTGATCACCAGTCCATCACAGGGAGGATCACCAGTCCATCACAGGGAGGATCACCAATCCAGCACAGGGAGGATCACCAGTCCATCACAGGGCTGATCACCAGTCCATCAGAGGGAGGATCACCAGTCCATAACAAGGAGGATCACCAATCCAGCACAGGGAGGATCACCAGTCCATCACAGGGCTGATCACCAGTCCATCAGAGGGAGCATCACCAGTCCATAACAAGGAGGATCACCAGTCCATCACAGGGCTGATCACCAGTCCATCAAAGGGAGGATCACCAGTCCATCACATGGCTGATAACCAGTCCATCAAAGGGGCTATAACCAGTCCATCAAAGGGATGATCACCAGTCCATCAAAGGGAGGATCACCAGTCCATCACAGGGAGGATCACCAGTCCATCATAGGGCTGATAACCGGTCCATCAGAGGGAGGATCACCAGTCCATCACAGGGAGGATCACCAGTCCATCATAGGGCTGATAACCGGTCCATCAGAGGGAGGATCACCAGTCCATCACAGGGAGGATCAACAGTCCATCACAGGGCTGATCACCAGTCCATCACAGGGAGGATCACCAGTCCATCACAGGGAGGATCACCAATCCATCACAGGGAGGATCACCAGTCCATCACAGGGCTGATCACCAGTCCATCAGAGGGAGGATCACCAGTCCATCACAAGGAGGATCACCAGTCCATCAAAGGGAGGATCACCAGTCCATCACATGGCGGATAACCAGTCCATCAAAGGGGCTATAACCAGTCCATCAAAGGGAGGATCACCAGTCCATCAAAGGGAGGATCACCAGTCCATCACAGGGCTGATAACCAGCACATCAAAGGGAGGATCACCAGTCCATCAAAGGGAGGATCACCAGTCCAACACAGGGCTCATCACCGGTCCAACACAGGGCTGATCACCAGTCCAACACAGAGAGGATCACCAGTCTAACACAGGGCTGATCACCAGTCCATCACCGGGAGGATCACCAGTCCATCGATGGGCTGATCACCAGTCCATCAATGGGAGGATCACCAGTCCATCACATGGCTGATAACCAGTCCATCACAGGGGCTATAACCAGTCCATCAAAGGGAGGATCACCAGTCCATCAAAGGGAGGATCACCAGTCCATCACAGGGCTGGTAACCAGCCCATCAAAGGGAGGATCACCAGTCCATCAGAGGGAGGATCACCAGTCCATCACAGGGAGGATCACCAGTCCATCACAGGGCTGATCACCAGTCCATCACAGGGAGGATCACCAGTCCATCACAGGGAGGATCACCAATCCATCACAGGGAGGATCACCAGTCCATCACAGGCCTGATCACCAGTCCATCAGAGGGAGGATCACCAGTCCATCACAAGGAGGATCACCTCCATCACAGGGCTGATCACCAGTCCATCAAAGGGAGGATCACCAGTCCATCACATGGCTGATAACCAGATCATCAAAGGGGCTATAACCAGTCCATCAAAGGGATGATCACCAGTACATCAAAGGGAGGATCACCCGTCCATCACAGGGCTGATAACCAGCCCATCAAAGGGAGGATCACCAGTCCGTCAAAGGGAGGATCACCAGTCCATCACAGGGCTGATCACCAGTCCATCACAGGTCTGTTAACCAGTCCACCACAGGGCTCATCACCAGTCCATCACAGGAAGGATCACCATTTCATTACAGGGAGGATCACCAGTCCATCACAGGGCTCATCACCAGTCCATCACAGGTCTGATCACCAGTCCAACACAGGGCTGATCACCAGTCCATCACAGGGCTCATCACCAGTCCATCACAGGTCTGATCACCAGTCCAACACAGGTCTGATCACCAGTCCAATACAGGAAGGATCACCAGTCCATCACAGGGCTGATCACCAGTCCATCAGAGGGAGGATCACCAGTCCATCACAGGGCTGATCACCAGTCCATCACAGGGAGGATCACCAGTCCATCACAGGGCTGATCACCATTCCATCAGAGGGAGGATCACCAGTCCATCACAGGGAGGATCACCAGTCCATCACAGGGAGAATCACCAGTCCATCACAGGGCTGGTAACCAGCCCATCAAAGGGAGGATCACCAGTCCATCAAAGGGAGGATAACCAGTCCAACACAGGGCTCATCACCGGTCCAACACAGAGCTGATCACCAGTCCATCACCGGGAGGATCACCAGTCCATCACAGGGCTGATCACCAGTCCAACACAGTTCTGATCACCAGTCCATCACAGGGCTCATCACCAGTCCATCACAGGAAGGATCACCAGTCCATCACAGGGAGGATCACCAGTCCATCAGAGGGAGGATCACCAGTCCATCACAGGGAGGATCAACAGTCCATCACAGGGAGGATCACCAATCCATCACAGGGAGGATCACCAGTCCATCACAAGGAGGATCACCAGTCCATCACAGGGCTGATAACCAGTCCATCAAAGGGGCTATAACCAGTCCATCAAAGGGATGATCACCAGTCCATCAAAGGGAGGATCACCAGTCCATCACAGGGAGGATCACCAGTCCATCATAGGGCTGATAACCGGTCCATCAGAGGGAGGATCACCAGTCCATCACAGGGAGGATCACCAGTCCATCATAGGGCTGATAACCGGTCCATCAGAGGGAGGATCACCAGTCCATCACAGGGAGGATCAACAGTCCATCACAGGGCTGATCACCAGTCCATCACAGGGAGGATCACCAGTCCATCACAGGGAGGATCACCAATCCATCACAGGGAGGATCACCAGTCCATCACAGGGCTGATCACCAGTCCATCAGAGGGAGGATCACCAGTCCATCACAAGGAGGATCACCAGTCCATCACATGGCTGATAACCAGTCCATCAAAGGGGCTATAACCAGTCCATCAAAGGGAGGATCACCAGTCCATCAAAGGGAGGATCACCAGTCCATCACAGGGCTGATAACCAGCACATCAAAGGGAGGATCACCAGTCCATCAAAGGGAGGATCACCAGTCCAACACAGGGCTCATCACCGGTCCAACACAGGGCTGATCACCAGTCCAACACAGAGAGGATCACCAGTCTAACACAGGGCTGATCACCAGTCCATCACCGGGAGGATCACCAGTCCATCGATGGGCTGATCACCAGTCCATCAATGGGAGGATCACCAGTCCATCACATGGCTGATAACCAGTCCATCACAGGGGCTATAACCAGTCCATCAAAGGGAGGATCACCAGTCCATCAAAGGGAGGATCACCAGTCCATCACAGGGCTGGTAACCAGCCCATCAAAGGGAGGATCACCAGTCCATCAGAGGGAGGATCACCAGTCCATCACAGGGAGGATCACCAGTCCATCACAGGGCTGATCACCAGTCCATCACAGGGAGGATCACCAGTCCATCACAGGGAGGATCACCAATCCATCACAGGGAGGATCACCAGTCCATCACAGGCCTGATCACCAGTCCATCAGAGGGAGGATCACCAGTCCATCACAAGGAGGATCACCTCCATCACAGGGCTGATCACCAGTCCATCAAAGGGAGGATCACCAGTCCATCACATGGCTGATAACCAGATCATCAAAGGGGCTATAACCAGTCCATCAAAGGGATGATCACCAGTACATCAAAGGGAGGATCACCCGTCCATCACAGGGCTGATAACCAGCCCATCAAAGGGAGGATCACCAGTCCGTCAAAGGGAGGATCACCAGTCCATCACAGGGCTGATCACCAGTCCATCACAGGTCTGTTAACCAGTCCACCACAGGGCTCATCACCAGTCCATCACAGGAAGGATCACCATTTCATTACAGGGAGGATCACCAGTCCATCACAGGGCTCATCACCAGTCCATCACAGGTCTGATCACCAGTCCAACACAGGGCTGATCACCAGTCCATCACAGGGCTCATCACCAGTCCATCACAGGTCTGATCACCAGTCCAACACAGGTCTGATCACCAGTCCAATACAGGAAGGATCACCAGTCCATCACAGGGCTGATCACCAGTCCATTAGAGGGAGGATCACCAGTCCATCACAGGGCTGATCACCAGTCCATCACAGGGAGGATCACCAGTCCATCACAGGGCTGATCACCAGTCCATCAAAGGGAGGATCACCAGTCCATCAGAGGGAGGATCACCAGTCCATCACAGGGAGGATCACCAGTCCATCACAGGGCTGATCACCAGTCCATCACAGTGAGGATCACCAGTCCATCACAGGGAGGATCACCAATCCAGCACAGGGAGGATCACCAGTCCATCACAGGGCTGATCACCAGTCCATCAAAGGGAGGATCACCAGTCCATCACAGGGCTGATCACCAGTCCATCAGAGGGAGGATCCCCAGTCCATCAAAAGGAGGATCACCAGTCCATCACAGGGCTGAAAACCAGTCCATAAAAGGGAGGATCACCAATCCATCACATGGCTGATAACCAGTCCATCGAAGGGGTTATAACCAGTCCATCAAAGGGATGATCACCAGTCCATCAAAGGGAGGATCACCAGTCCATCACAGAGAGGATCACCAGTCCATCATAGGGCTGATCACCATTCCATCAGAGGGAGGATCACCAGTCCATCACAGGGAGGATCACAAGTCCATCACAGGGAGAATCACCAGTCCATCACAGGGCTGGTAACCAGCCCATCAAAGGGAGGATCACCAGTCCATCAAAGGGAGGATAACCAGTCCAACACAGGGCTCATCACCGGTCCAACACAGAGCTGATCACCAGTCCATCACCGGGAGGATCACCAGTCCATCACAGGGCTGATCACCAGTCCAACACAGTTCTGATCACCAGTCCATCACAGGGCTCATCACCAGTCCATCACAGGAAGGATCACCAGTCCATCACAGGGAGGATCACCAGTCCATCAGAGGGAGGATCACCAGTCCATCACAGGGAGGATCAACAATCCATCACAGGGAGGATCACCAATCCATCACAGGGAGGATCACCAGTCCATCACAAGGAGGATCACCAGTCCATCACAGGGCTGATCACCAGTCCATCAAAGGAAGGATCACCAATCCATCACAGGGAGGATCACCAGTCCATCACAGGGCTGATCACCAGTCCATCAGAGGGAGGATCATCAGTCCATCACAGGGAGGATCACCAGTCCATCGAGGGCTGATCACCAGTCCATCAGAGGGAGGATCACCAGTCCATCACAGGGAGGATCACCAGTCCATCACAGGGCTGATCACCAGTCCATCACAGGGAGGATCACCAGTCCATCACAGGGAGGATCACCAATCCATCACAGGGAGGATCACCAGTCCATCACAGGCCTGATCACCAGTCCATCAGAGGGAGGATCACCAGTCCATCACAAGGAGGATCACCTCCATCACAGGGCTGATCACCAGTCCATCAAAGGGGCTATAACCAGTCCATCAAAGGGATGATCACCAGTACATCAAAGGGAGGATCAACCGTCCATCACAGGGCTGATAACCAGCCCATCAAAGGGAGGATGACCAGTCCGTCAAAGGGAGGATCACCAGTCCATCACAGGGCTGATCACCAGTCCATCACAGGTCTGTTAACCAGTCCAACACAAGGCTGATCACCAGTCCATCACAGGGCTCATCACCAGTCCATCACAGGTCTGATCACCAGTCCAACACAGGTCTGATCACCAGTCCAATACAGGAAGGATCACCAGTTCATCAAAGGGAGGATCACCAGTCCATCACATGGCTGATAACCAGTCCATCACAGGGGCTATAACCAGTCCATCAAAGGGAGGATCACCAGTCCATCAAAGGGAGGATCACCAGTCCATCACAGGGCTGGTAACCAGCCCATCAAAGGGAGGATCACCAGTCCATCAAAGGGAGGATCACCAGTCCAACAAAGGGCTCATCACCGGTCCAACATAGGGCTGATCACCAGTCCAACACAGGGAGGATCACCAGTCCAACACAGGGCTGATCACCAGTCCATCACAGGGCTCATCACCAGTCCATCAAAGGGAGGATCACTAGTCCATCACAGGGAGGATCACCAGTCCATCACAGGGAGGATCACTAATCCATCACAGGTAGGATCACCAGTCCATCACAGGGCTGATCACCAGTCCATTAGAGGGAGGATCACCAGTCCATCACAAGGAGGATCACCAGTCCATGACAGGGCTCATCACCAGTCAATCACAGGTCTGATCACCAGTTAAACATAGGGCGGATCACCAGTCCATCACAGGGCTCATCACCAGTCCATCACAGGTCTGATCACCAGTCCAACACAGGTCTGATCACCAGTCCAATACAGGAAGGATCACCAGTCCATCAAAGGGAGGATCACCAGTCCATCACATGGCTGATAACCAGTCCATCACAGGGGCTATAACCAGTCCATCAAAGGGAGGATCACCAGTCCATCAAAGGGAGGATAACTAGTCCAACACAGGGCTCATCACCGGTCCAACACAGAGCTGATCACCAGTCCATCACCGGGAGGATCACCAGTCCATCACAGGGCTGATCACCAGTCCAACACAGGGCTGATCACCAGTCCATCACAGGGCTCATCACAAGTCCATCACAGGAAGGATCACCAGTCCATCACAGGGAGGATCACCAGTCCATCAGAGGGAGGATCACCAGTCCATCACAGGGAGGATCAACAGTCCATCAAAGGGAGGATCACCAATCCATCACAGGGAGGATCACCAGTCCATCACAAGGAGGATCACCAGTCCATCACAGGGCTGATCACCAGTCCATCACAGTGAGGATCACCAGTCCATCACAGGGAGGATCACCAATCCAGCACAGGGAGGATCACCAGTCCATCACAGGGCTGATCACCAGTCCATCAAAGGGAGGATCACCAGTCCATCACAGGGCTGATCACCAGTCCATCAGAGGGAGGATCCCCAGTCCATCAAAAGGAGGATCACCAGTCCATCACAGGGCTGAAAACCAGTCCATAAAAGGGAGGATCACCAATCCATCACATGGCTGATAACCAGTCCATCGAAGGGGTTATAACCAGTCCATCAAAGGGATGATCACCAGTCCATCAAAGGGAGGATCACCAGTCCATCACAGAGAGGATCACCAGTCCATCATAGGGCTGATCACCATTCCATCAGAGGGAGGATCACCAGTCCATCACAGGGAGGATCACCAGTCCATCACAGGGAGAATCACCAGTCCATCACAGGGCTGGTAACCAGCCCATCAAAGGGAGGATCACCAGTCCATCAAAGGGAGGATAACCAGTCCAACACAGGGCTCATCACCGGTCCAACACAGAGCTGATCACCAGTCCATCACCGGGAGGATCACCAGTCCATCACAGGGCTGATCACCAGTCCAACACAGTTCTGATCACCAGTCCATCACAGGGCTCATCACCAGTCCATCACAGGAAGGATCACCAGTCCATCACAGGGAGGATCACCAGTCCATCAGAGGGAGGATCACCAGTCCATCACAGGGAGGATCAACAATCCATCACAGGGAGGATCACCAATCCATCACAGGGAGGATCACCAGTCCATCACAAGGAGGATCACCAGTCCATCACAGGGCTGATCACCAGTCCATCAAAGGAAGGATCACCAATCCATCACAGGGAGGATCACCAGTCCATCACAGGGCTGATCACCAGTCCATCAGAGGGAGGATCATCAGTCCATCACAGGGAGGATCACCAGTCCATCGAGGGCTGATCACCAGTCCATCAGAGGGAGGATCACCAGTCCATCACAGGGAGGATCACCAGTCCATCACAGGGCTGATCACCAGTCCATCACAGGGAGGATCACCAGTCCATCACAGGGAGGATCACCAATCCATCACAGGGAGGATCACCAGTCCATCACAGGCCTGATCACCAGTCCATCAGAGGGAGGATCACCAGTCCATCACAAGGAGGATCACCTCCATCACAGGGCTGATCACCAGTCCATCAAAGGGGCTATAACCAGTCCATCAAAGGGATGATCACCAGTACATCAAAGGGAGGATCAACCGTCCATCACAGGGCTGATAACCAGCCCATCAAAGGGAGGATGACCAGTCCGTCAAAGGGAGGATCACCAGTCCATCACAGGGCTGATCACCAGTCCATCACAGGTCTGTTAACCAGTCCAACACAAGGCTGATCACCAGTCCATCACAGGGCTCATCACCAGTCCATCACAGGTCTGATCACCAGTCCAACACAGGTCTGATCACCAGTCCAATACAGGAAGGATCACCAGTCCATCAAAGGGAGGATCACCAGTCCATCACATGGCTGATAACCAGTCCATCACAGGGGCTATAACCAGTCCATCAAAGGGAGGATCACCAGTCCATCAAAGGGAGGATCACCAGTCCATCACAGGGCTGGTAACCAGCCCATCAAAGGGAGGATCACCAGTCCATCAAAGGGAGGATCACCAGTCCAACAAAGGGCTCATCACCGGTCCAACATAGGGCTGATCACCAGTCCAACACAGGGAGGATCACCAGTCCAACACAGGGCTGATCACCAGTCCATCACAGGGCTCATCACCAGTCCATCAAAGGGAGGATCACTAGTCCATCACAGGGAGGATCACCAGTCCATCACAGGGAGGATCACTAATCCAGCACAGGTAGGATCACCAGTCCATCACAGGGCTGATCACCAGTCCATTAGAGGGAGGATCACCAGTCCATCACAAGGAGGATCACCAGTCCATGACAGGGCTCATCACCAGTCCATCACAGGTCTGATCACCAGTTCAACATAGGGCTGATCACCAGTCCATCACAGGGCTCATCACCAGTCCATCACAGGTCTGATCACCAGTCCAACACAGGTCTGATCACCAGTCCAATACAGGAAGGATCACCAGTCCATCAAAGGGAGGATCACCAGTCCATCACATGGCTGATAACCAGTCCATCACAGGGGCTATAACCAGTCCATCAAAGGGAGGATCACCAGTCCATCAAAGGGAGGATAACTAGTCCAACACAGGGCTCATCACCGGTCCAACACAGAGCTGATCACCAGTCCATCACCGGGAGGATCACCAGTCCATCACAGGGCTGATCACCAGTCCAACACAGGGCTGATCACCAGTCCATCACAGGGCTCATCACCAGTCCATCACAGGAAGGATCACCAGTCCATCACAGGGAGGATCACCAGTCCATCAGAGGGAGGATCACCAGTCCATCACAGGGAGGATCAACAGTCCATCAAAGGGAGGATCACCAATCCATCACAGGGAGGATCACCAGTCCATCACAAGGAGGATCACCAGTCCATCACAGGGCTGATCACCAGTCCATCAAAGGAAGGATCACCAGTCCAACACAGGGAGGATCACCAGTCCAACACAGGGCTGATCACCAGTCCATCACAGGGCTCATCACCAGTCCATCACAGGAAGGATCACCAGTCCATCACAGGGAGGATCACCCGTCCATCACAGGGAGGATCACCAATCCATCACAGGGAGGATCACCAGTCCATCACAGGGCTGATCACCAGTCCATCAGAGGGAGGATCACCAGTCCATCACAAGGAGGATTACCAGTCCATCACAGGGCTGATCACCAGTCCATCAAAGGGAGGATCACCAGTCCATCACAGGGCTGATCACCAGTCCATCAGAGGGAGGATCCCCAGTCCATCAAAAGGAGGATCACCAGTCCATCACAGGGCTGAAAACCAGTCCATAAAAGGGAGGATCACCAATCCATCACATGGCTGAAAACCAGTCCATCGAAGGGGTTATAACCAGTCCATCAAAGGGATGATCACCAGTCCATCAAAGGGAGGATCACCAGTCCATCACAGAGAGGATCACCAGTCCATCATAGGGCTGATCACCATTCCATCAGAGGGAGGATCACCAGTCCATCACAGGGAGGATCACCAGTCCATCACAGGGAGAATCACCAGTCCATCACAGGGCTGGTAACCAGCCCATCAAAGGGAGGATCACCTGTCCATCAAAGGGAGGATAACCAGTCCAACACAGGGCTCATCACCGGTCCAACACAGAGCTGATCACCAGTCCATCACCGGGAGGATCACCAGTCCATCACAGGGCTGATCACCAGTCCAACACAGTTCTGATCACCAGTAGATCACAGGGCTCATCACCAGTCCATCACAGGAAGGATCACCAGTCCATCACAGGGAGGATCACCAGTCCATCAGAGGGAGGATCACCAGTCCATCACAGGGAGGATCAACAGTCCATCACAGGGAGGATCACCAATCCATCACAGGGAGGATCAACAGTCCATCACAAGGAGGATCACCAGTCCATCACAGGGCTGATCACCAGTCCATCAAAGGAAGGATCACCAATCCATCACAGGGAGGATCACCAGTCCATCACAGGGCTGATCACCAGTCCATCAGAGGGAGGATCATCAGTCCATCACAGGGAGGATCACCAGTCCATCGAGGGCTGATCACCAGTCCATCAGAGGGAGGATCACCAGTCCATCACAGGGAGGATGACCAGTCCATCACAGGGCTGATCACCAGTCCATCACAGGGAGGATCACCAGTCCATCACAGGGAGGATCACCAATCCATCACAGGGAGGATCACCAGTCCATCACAGGCCTGATCACCAGTCCATCAGAGGGAGGATCACCAGTCCATCACAAGGAGGATCACCTCCATCACAGGGCTGATCACCAGTCCATCAAAGGGAGGATCACCAGTCCATCACATGGCTGATAACCAGTCCATCAAAGGGACTATAACCAGTCCATCAAAGGGATGATCACCAGTACATCAAAGGGAGGATCAACCGTCCATCACAGGGCTGATAACCAGCCCATCAAAGGGAGGATCACCAGTCCGTCAAAGGGAGGATCACCAGTCCATCACAGGGCTGATCACCAGTCCATCACAGGTCTGTTAACCAGTCCAACACAAGGCTGATCACCAGTCCATCACAGGGCTCATCACCAGTCCATCACAGGAAGGATCACCAATTCATTACAGGGAGGATCACCAGTCCATCACAGGGCTCATCACCAGTCCATCACAGGGCTCATCACCAGTCCATCACAGGAAGGATCACCAGTCCATCACAGGGAGGATCACCAGTCCATCAGAGGGAGGATCACCAGTCCATCACAGGGAGGATCAACAGTCCATCACAGGGAGGATCACCAATCCATCACAGGGAGGATCACCAGTCCATCACAAGGAGGATCACCAGTCCATCACCGGGCTGATCACCAGTCCATCAAAGGGAGGATCACCAATCCATCACAGGGAGGATCACCAGTCCATCACAGGGCTGATCACCAGTCCATCAGAGGGAGGATCATCAGTCCATCACAGGGAGGATCACCAGTCCATCACAGGGCTGATCACCAGTCCATCAAAGGGAGGATCACCAGTCCATCACATGGCTGATAACCAGTCCATCACAGGGGCTATAACCAGTCCATCAAAGGGAGGATCACCAGTCCATCAAAGGGAGGACCACCAGTCCATCACAGGGCTGGTAACCAGCCCATCAAAGGGAGGATCACCAGTCCATCAAAGGGAGGATCACCAGTCCAACACAGGGCTCATCACCGGTCCAACACAGGGCTGATCACCAGTCCAACACAGGGAGGATCACCAGTCCAACACAGGGCTGATCACCAGTCCATCACAGGGCTCATCACCAGTCCATCACAGGAAGGATCACCAGTCCATCACAGGGAGGATCACCCGTCCATCACAGGGAGGATCACCAATCCATCACAGGGAGGATCACCAGTCCATCACAGGGATGATCACCAGTCCATCAAAGGGAGGATCACCAGTCCATCACAAGGAGGATTACCAGTCCATCACAGGGCTCATCACCAGTCCATCAAAGGGAGGATCACCAGTCCATCACAGAGAGGATCACCAGTCCATCATAGGGCTGATCACCAGTCCATCAGAGGGAGGATCACCAGTCCATCACAGGGAGGATCACCAGTCCATCACAGGGCTGATCACCAGTCCATCACAGGGAGGATCACCAGTCCATCACAGGGAGGATCACCAATCCATCACAGGGAGGATCACCAGTCCATCACAGGCCTGATCACCAGTCCATCAGAGGGAGGATCACCAGTCCATCACAAGGAGGATCACCTCCATCACAGGGCTGATCACCAGTCCATCAAAGGGAGGATCACCAGTCCATCACATGGCTGATAACCAGTCCATCAAAGGGGCTATAACCAGTCCATCAAAGGGATGATCACCAGTACATCAAAGGGAGGATCAACCGTCCATCACAGGGCTGATAACCAGCCCATCAAAGGGAGGATCACCAGTCCGTCAAAGGGAGGATCACCAGTCCATCACAGTGCTGATCACCAGTCCATCACAGGGAGGATCACCAGTCCATCACAGGGAGGATCACCAATCCAACACAGGGAGGATCACCAGTCCATCACAGGGCTGATCACCAGGGGCCGGTATTTCAAAACTTGTAATCCAGATCAGAATGATCCGGATAACCAAATCCCCCTGTCCTCAGCCACGGATCAACCTGATCCATCCCGGTATTTCAAAACTTTGCTGGATTGGATCAGAGTGATCCTGATACCGGCAGATTGGGATGTCCAAATCCGTCCCGCCCCCTGGATCACAGACAGGAAACAGGAAATGGAGCCAACATTTTACAGAAAAAGGAGAAGCTAGCTCAACTATTGTCTCTGAATTAAAGTATAATCTTAGCCAGTGTTGATGCGTCCTCAGACTAGATGAAAGGCAATCATTATATTGAGTTAACCAATTATGTAAATCAGCACAAAGTTGAAAGAAGAGCTCGGCGATCTCTAATTAAGCAGAGTTCGTGCTAATGCGAGCTAACGCTGCTCCATTGACTCCTGTGTTAAGGAGCTAACAAGCTAGTAAATAGGCTAGCGTCTGTATGTCGCGGTCCACAGTCCATTTGAATGCATTCACTCGCAAGGCATTGTGTGTAGATTTTAAAATGTGTTGTACATATCTTTTTAGGAAACAGTTGTTAACAAAGGGGACAGCCCTAAAACCTTAATATTAGATTTTCTTTACAGATGTCTGTGGGAAGAGACTTGCACAGACTTGCTCCAAATGGCATTACTTTTTGAGCTTTGGCTATGAAAATTAAGTGTGTGTGCTGAATGCATGTGAATAAAAACATTTGACAGAGACAAATAATTCTAACAAATGAACAAATCAAACTAACACTTCTTAAACAAGAAGAAGTGAAGTTAAGAATTCAGTTGCTGAAAAAGCAGTTAAAAGACTGAAATGTATACTGCATAGTTTAACACTGTTTGTTTAATAAATCACATTGTTTTTCCTTCATAATTCCTTATTGGAGTTTGTAATGTCACTTACACGCAGTAGTGTAATGTTTATTCTGTGTTGCACTTCGGACGCCGATTTGTTAAAGCATTGCAGTGACCAGCGTGCATGTTTGCAGAAAAAAAAAAGGAACGTGAAAAGGAAATAAACATTGATCAAACAGCAGTGAAGCTTAGTTGTATTAAACAAAGAACTTTGGGAGCAGTTACACTTCAACTGTTCAAATCTTAACATGTAATCTCCCTCAAATCCACCTCTGAGGTGGGATCAGGGTGATCCTGATTTTTAGGATCAAACTGATCCAGATTTCCCACTTAAGTTTTGAAATACTCAACAGCAGCTTTTAATCCGGATCAAAGGCAGGATTGGATTGCCAAATCTGAATCTGAATCTTCAGGATCAGATTTGCTTTGAAATACCCGTTTTTAGGATCTGATCAGGATTTAATCCAATCCAGGTGGATTAATCCTGTCGGATCATTTTGAAATACCGGCCCCAGTCCATCAGAGGGAGGATCACCAGTCCATAACAAGGAGGATCACCAATCCAGCACAGGGAGGATCACCAGTCCATCACAGGGCTGATCACCAGTCCATCAGAGGGAGCATCACCAGTCCATAACAAGGAGGATCACCAGTCCATCACAGGGCTGATCACCAGTCCATCAAAGGGAGGATCACCAGTCCATCACATGGCTGATAACCAGTCCATCAAAGGGGCTATAACCAGTCCATCAAAGGGATGATCACCAGTCCATCAAAGGGAGGATCACCAGTCCATCACAGGGAGGATCACCAGTCCATCATAGGGCTGATAACCGGTCCATCAGAGGGAGGATCACCAGTCCATCACAGGGAGGATCACCAGTCCATCATAGGGCTGATAACCGGTCCATCAGAGGGAGGATCACCAGTCCATCACAGGGAGGATCAACAGTCCATCACAGGGCTGATCACCAGTCCATCACAGGGAGGATCACCAGTCCATCACAGGGAGGATCACCAATCCATCACAGGGAGGATCACCAGTCCATCACAGGGCTGATCACCAGTCCATCAGAGGGAGGATCACCAGTCCATCACAAGGAGGATCACCAGTCCATCAAAGGGAGGATCACCAGTCCATCACATGGCTGATAACCAGTCCATCAAAGGGGCTATAACCAGTCCATCAAAGGGAGGATCACCAGTCCATCAAAGGGAGGATCACCAGTCCATCACAGGGCTGATAACCAGCACATCAAAGGGAGGATCACCAGTCCATCAAAGGGAGGATCACCAGTCCATCACAGGGAGGATCACCAGTCCATCGAGGGCTGATCACCAGTCCATCAGAGGGAGGATCACCAGTCCATCACAGGGAGGATGACCAGTCCATCACAGGGCTGATCACCAGTCCATCACAGGGCTGATCACCAGTCCATCAGAGGGAGGATCATCAGTCCATCACAGGGAGGATCACCAGTCCATCGAGGGCTGATCACCAGTCCATCAGAGGGAGGATCACCAGTCCATCACAGGGAGGATGACCAGTCCATCACAGGGCTGATCACCAGTCCATCACAGGGAGGATCACCAGTCCATCACAGGGAGGATCACCAATCCATCACAGGGAGGATCACCAGTCCATCACAGGCCTGATCACCAGTCCATCAGAGGGAGGATCACCAATCCATCACAGGGAGGATCACCAGTCCATCACAGGCCTGATCACCAGTCCATCAGAGGGAGGATCACCAGTCCATCACAAGGAGGATCACCTCCATCACAGGGCTGATCACCAGTCCATCAAAGGGAGGATCACCAGTCCATCACATGGCTGATCACCAGTCCATCACAGGTCTGTTAACCAGTCCAACACAAGGCTGATCACCAGTCCATCACAGGGCTCATCACCAGTCCATCACAGGAAGGATCACCAATTCATTACAGGGAGGATCACCAGTCCATCACAGGGCTCATCACCAGTCCATCACAGGGCTCATCACCAGTCCATCACAGGAAGGATCACCAGTCCATCACAGGGAGGATCACCAGTCCATCAGAGGGAGGATCACCAGTCCATCACAGGGAGGATCAACAGTCCATCACAGGGAGGATCACCAATCCATCACAGGGAGGATCACCAGTCCATCACAAGGAGGATCACCAGTCCATCACAGGGCTGATCACCAGTCCATCAGAGGGAGGATCATCAGTCCATCACAGGGAGGATCACCAGTCCATCGAGGGCTGATCACCAGTCCATCAGAGGGAGGATCACCAGTCCATCACAGGGAGGATGACCAGTCCATCACAGGGCTGATCACCAGTCCATCACAGGGAGGATCACCAGTCCATCACAGGGAGGATCACCAATCCATCACAGGGAGGATCACCAGTCCATCACAGGCCTGATCACCAGTCCATCAGAGGGAGGATCACCAGTCCATCACAAGGAGGATCACCTCCATCACAGGGCTGATCACCAGTCCATCAAAGGGAGGATCACCAGTCCATCACATGGCTGATAACCAGTCCATCAAAGGGACTATAACCAGTCCATCAAAGGGATGATCACCAGTACATCAAAGGGAGGATCAACCGTCCATCACAGGGCTGATAACCAGCCCATCAAAGGGAGGATCACCAGTCCGTCAAAGGGAGGATCACCAGTCCATCACAGGGCTGATCACCAGTCCATCACAGGTCTGTTAACCAGTCCAACACAAGGCTGATCACCAGTCCATCACAGGGCTCATCACCAGTCCATCACAGGAAGGATCACCAATTCATTACAGGGAGGATCACCAGTCCATCACAGGGCTCATCACCAGTCCATCACAGGGCTCATCACCAGTCCATCACAGGAAGGATCACCAGTCCATCACAGGGAGGATCACCAGTCCATCAGAGGGAGGATCACCAGTCCATCACAGGGAGGATCAACAGTCCATCACAGGGAGGATCACCAATCCATCACAGGGAGGATCACCAGTCCATCACAAGGAGGATCACCAGTCCATCACCGGGCTGATCACCAGTCCATCAAAGGGAGGATCACCAATCCATCACAGGGAGGATCACCAGTCCATCACAGGGCTGATCACCAGTCCATCAGAGGGAGGATCATCAGTCCATCACAGGGAGGATCACCAGTCCATCACAGGGCTGATCACCAGTCCATCAAAGGGAGGATCACCAGTCCATCACATGGCTGATCACCAGTCCATCACAGGGAGGATCACCAGTCCATCACAGGGAGGATCACCAATCCATCACAGGGAGGATCACCAGTCCATCACAGGCCTGATCACCAGTCCATCAGAGGGAGGATCACCAGTCCATCACAAGGAGGATCACCTCCATCACAGGGCTGATCACCAGTCCATCAAAGGGAGGATCACCAGTCCATCACATGGCTGATAACCAGTCCATCAAAGGGGCTATAACCAGTCCATCAAAGGGATGATCACCAGTACATCAAAGGGAGGATCAACCGTCCATCACAGGGCTGATAACCAGCCCATCAAATTGAGGATCACCAGTCCGTCAAAGGGAGGATCACCAGTCCATCACAGTGCTGATCACCAGTCCATCACAGGGAGGATCACCAGTCCATCACAGGGAGGATCACCAATCCAGCACAGGGAGGATCACCAGTCCATCACAGGGCTGATCACCAGTCCATCAGAGGGAGGATCACCAGTCCATAACAAGGAGGATCACCAATCCAGCACAGGGAGGATCACCAGTCCATCACAGGGCTGATCACCAGTCCATCAGAGGGAGGATCACCAGTCCATAACAAGGAGGATCACCAGTCCATCACAGGGCTGATCACCAGTCCATCAAAGGGAGGATCACCAGTCCATCACATGGCTGATAACCAGTCCATCAAAGGGGCTATAACCAGTCCATCAAAGGGATGATCACCAGTCCATCAAAGGGAGGATCACCAGTCCATCACAGGGAGGATCACCAGTCCATCATAGGGCTGATAACCGGTCCATCAGAGGGAGGATCACCAGTCCATCACAGGGAGGATCACCAGTCCATCATAGGGCTGATAACCGGTCCATCAGAGGGAGGATCACCAGTCCATCACAGGGAGGATCAACAGTCCATCACAGGGCTGATCACCAGTCCATCACAGGGAGGATCACCAGTCCATCACAGGGAGGATCACCAATCCATCACAGGGAGGATCACCAGTCCATCACAGGGCTGATCACCAGTCCATCAGAGGGAGGATCACCAGTCCATCACAAGGAGGATCACCAGTCCATCAAAGGGAGGATCACCAGTCCATCACATGGCTGATAACCAGTCCATCAAAGGGGCTATAACCAGTCCATCAAAGGGAGGATCACCAGTCCATCAAAGGGAGGATCACCAGTCCATCACAGGGCTGATAACCAGCACATCAAAGGGAGGATCACCAGTCCATCAAAGGGAGGATCACCAGTCCAACACAGGGCTCATCACCGGTCCAACACAGGGCTGATCACCAGTCCAACACAGAGAGGATCACCAGTCTAACACAGGGCTGATCACCAGTCCATCACCGGGAGGATCACCAGTCCATCGATGGGCTGATCACCAGTCCATCAATGGGAGGATCACCAGTCCATCACATGGCTGATAACCAGTCCATCACAGGGGCTATAACCAGTCCATCAAAGGGAGGATCACCAGTCCATCAAAGGGAGGATCACCAGTCCATCACAGGGCTGGTAACCAGCCCATCAAAGGGAGGATCACCAGTCCATCAGAGGGAGGATCACCAGTCCATCACAGGGAGGATCACCAGTCCATCACAGGGCTGATCACCAGTCCATCACAGGGAGGATCACCAGTCCATCACAGGGAGGATCACCAATCCATCACAGGGAGGATCACCAGTCCATCACAGGCCTGATCACCAGTCCATCAGAGGGAGGATCACCAGTCCATCACAAGGAGGATCACCTCCATCACAGGGCTGATCACCAGTCCATCAAAGGGAGGATCACCAGTCCATCACATGGCTGATAACCAGATCATCAAAGGGGCTATAACCAGTCCATCAAAGGGATGATCACCAGTACATCAAAGGGAGGATCACCCGTCCATCACAGGGCTGATAACCAGCCCATCAAAGGGAGGATCACCAGTCCGTCAAAGGGAGGATCACCAGTCCATCACAGGGCTGATCACCAGTCCATCACAGGTCTGTTAACCAGTCCACCACAGGGCTCATCACCAGTCCATCACAGGAAGGATCACCATTTCATTACAGGGAGGATCACCAGTCCATCACAGGGCTCATCACCAGTCCATCACAGGTCTGATCACCAGTCCAACACAGGGCTGATCACCAGTCCATCACAGGGCTCATCACCAGTCCATCACAGGTCTGATCACCAGTCCAACACAGGTCTGATCACCAGTCCAATACAGGAAGGATCACCAGTCCATCACAGGGCTGATCACCAGTCCATCAGAGGGAGGATCACCAGTCCATCACAGGGCTGATCACCAGTCCATCACAGGGAGGATCACCAGTCCATCACAGGGCTGATCACCAGTCCATCAAAGGGAGGATCACCAGTCCATCAGAGGGAGGATCACCAGTCCATCACAGGGAGGATCACCAGTCCATCGAGGGCTGATCACCAGTCCATCAGAGGGAGGATCACCAGTCCATCACAGGGAGGATGACCAGTCCATCACAGGGCTGATCACCAGTCCATCACAGGGCTGATCACCAGTCCATCAGAGGGAGGATCATCAGTCCATCACAGGGAGGATCACCAGTCCATCGAGGGCTGATCACCAGTCCATCAGAGGGAGGATCACCAGTCCATCACAGGGAGGATGACCAGTCCATCACAGGGCTGATCACCAGTCCATCACAGGGAGGATCACCAGTCCATCACAGGGAGGATCACCAATCCATCACAGGGAGGATCACCAGTCCATCACAGGCCTGATCACCAGTCCATCAGAGGGAGGATCACCAATCCATCACAGGGAGGATCACCAGTCCATCACAGGCCTGATCACCAGTCCATCAGAGGGAGGATCACCAGTCCATCACAAGGAGGATCACCTCCATCACAGGGCTGATCACCAGTCCATCAAAGGGAGGATCACCAGTCCATCACATGGCTGATCACCAGTCCATCACAGGTCTGTTAACCAGTCCAACACAAGGCTGATCACCAGTCCATCACAGGGCTCATCACCAGTCCATCACAGGAAGGATCACCAATTCATTACAGGGAGGATCACCAGTCCATCACAGGGCTCATCACCAGTCCATCACAGGGCTCATCACCAGTCCATCACAGGAAGGATCACCAGTCCATCACAGGGAGGATCACCAGTCCATCAGAGGGAGGATCACCAGTCCATCACAGGGAGGATCAACAGTCCATCACAGGGAGGATCACCAATCCATCACAGGGAGGATCACCAGTCCATCACAAGGAGGATCACCAGTCCATCACAGGGCTGATCACCAGTCCATCAGAGGGAGGATCATCAGTCCATCACAGGGAGGATCACCAGTCCATCGAGGGCTGATCACCAGTCCATCAGAGGGAGGATCACCAGTCCATCACAGGGAGGATGACCAGTCCATCACAGGGCTGATCACCAGTCCATCACAGGGAGGATCACCAGTCCATCACAGGGAGGATCACCAATCCATCACAGGGAGGATCACCAGTCCATCACAGGCCTGATCACCAGTCCATCAGAGGGAGGATCACCAGTCCATCACAAGGAGGATCACCTCCATCACAGGGCTGATCACCAGTCCATCAAAGGGAGGATCACCAGTCCATCACATGGCTGATAACCAGTCCATCAAAGGGACTATAACCAGTCCATCAAAGGGATGATCACCAGTACATCAAAGGGAGGATCAACCGTCCATCACAGGGCTGATAACCAGCCCATCAAAGGGAGGATCACCAGTCCGTCAAAGGGAGGATCACCAGTCCATCACAGGGCTGATCACCAGTCCATCACAGGTCTGTTAACCAGTCCAACACAAGGCTGATCACCAGTCCATCACAGGGCTCATCACCAGTCCATCACAGGAAGGATCACCAATTCATTACAGGGAGGATCACCAGTCCATCACAGGGCTCATCACCAGTCCATCACAGGGCTCATCACCAGTCCATCACAGGAAGGATCACCAGTCCATCACAGGGAGGATCACCAGTCCATCAGAGGGAGGATCACCAGTCCATCACAGGGAGGATCAACAGTCCATCACAGGGAGGATCACCAATCCATCACAGGGAGGATCACCAGTCCATCACAAGGAGGATCACCAGTCCATCACCGGGCTGATCACCAGTCCATCAAAGGGAGGATCACCAATCCATCACAGGGAGGATCATCAGTCCATCACAGGGCTGATCACCAGTCCATCAGAGGGAGGATCATCAGTCCATCACAGGGAGGATCACCAGTCCATCACAGGGCTGATCACCAGTCCATCAAAGGGAGGATCACCAGTCCATCACATGGCTGATAACCAGTCCATCACAGGGGCTATAACCAGTCCATCAAAGGGAGGATCACCAGTCCATCAAAGGGAGGACCACCAGTCCATCACAGGGCTGGTAACCAGCCCATCAAAGGGAGGATCACCAGTCCATCAAAGGGAGGATCACCAGTCCAACACAGGGCTCATCACCGGTCCAACACAGGGCTGATCACCAGTCCAACACAGGGAGGATCACCAGTCCAACACAGGGCTGATCACCAGTCCATCACAGGGCTCATCACCAGTCCATCACAGGAAGGATCACCAGTCCATCACAGGGAGGATCACCCGTCCATCACAGGGAGGATCACCAATCCATCACAGGGAGGATCACCAGTCCATCACAGGGATGATCACCAGTCCATCAGAGGGAGGATCACCAGTCCATCACAAGGAGGATTACCAGTCCATCACAGGGCTCATCACCAGTCCATCAAAGGGAGGATCACCAGTCCATCACAGAGAGGATCACCAGTCCATCATAGGGCTGATCACCAGTCCATCACAGGGAGGATCAACAGTCCATCAAAGGGAGGATCACCAATCCATCACAGGGAGGATCACCAGTCCATCACAAGGAGGATCACCAGTCCATCACAGGGCTGATCACCAGTCCATCACAGTGAGGATCACCAGTCCATCACAGGGAGGATCACCAATCCAGCACAGGGAGGATCACCAGTCCATCACAGGGCTGATCACCAGTCCATCAAAGGGAGGATCACCAGTCCATCACAGGGCTGATCACCAGTCCATCAGAGGGAGGATCCCCAGTCCATCAAAAGGAGGATCACCAGTCCATCACAGGGCTGAAAACCAGTCCATAAAAGGGAGGATCACCAATCCATCACATGGCTGATAACCAGTCCATCGAAGGGGTTATAACCAGTCCATCAAAGGGATGATCACCAGTCCATCAAAGGGAGGATCACCAGTCCATCACAGAGAGGATCACCAGTCCATCATAGGGCTGATCACCATTCCATCAGAGGGAGGATCACCAGTCCATCACAGGGAGGATCACCAGTCCATCACAGGGAGAATCACCAGTCCATCACAGGGCTGGTAACCAGCCCATCAAAGGGAGGATCACCAGTCCATCAAAGGGAGGATAACCAGTCCAACACAGGGCTCATCACCGGTCCAACACAGAGCTGATCACCAGTCCATCACCGGGAGGATCACCAGTCCATCACAGGGCTGATCACCAGTCCAACACAGTTCTGATCACCAGTCCATCACAGGGCTCATCACCAGTCCATCACAGGAAGGATCACCAGTCCATCACAGGGAGGATCACCAGTCCATCAGAGGGAGGATCACCAGTCCATCACAGGGAGGATCAACAATCCATCACAGGGAGGATCACCAATCCATCACAGGGAGGATCACCAGTCCATCACAAGGAGGATCACCAGTCCATCACAGGGCTGATCACCAGTCCATCAAAGGAAGGATCACCAATCCATCACAGGGAGGATCACCAGTCCATCACAGGGCTGATCACCAGTCCATCAGAGGGAGGATCATCAGTCCATCACAGGGAGGATCACCAGTCCATCGAGGGCTGATCACCAGTCCATCAGAGGGAGGATCACCAGTCCATCACAGGGAGGATCACCAGTCCATCACAGGGCTGATCACCAGTCCATCACAGGGAGGATCACCAGTCCATCACAGGGAGGATCACCAATCCATCACAGGGAGGATCACCAGTCCATCACAGGCCTGATCACCAGTCCATCAGAGGGAGGATCACCAGTCCATCACAAGGAGGATCACCTCCATCACAGGGCTGATCACCAGTCCATCAAAGGGGCTATAACCAGTCCATCAAAGGGATGATCACCAGTACATCAAAGGGAGGATCAACCGTCCATCACAGGGCTGATAACCAGCCCATCAAAGGGAGGATGACCAGTCCGTCAAAGGGAGGATCACCAGTCCATCACAGGGCTGATCACCAGTCCATCACAGGTCTGTTAACCAGTCCAACACAAGGCTGATCACCAGTCCATCACAGGGCTCATCACCAGTCCATCACAGGTCTGATCACCAGTCCAACACAGGTCTGATCACCAGTCCAATACAGGAAGGATCACCAGTCCATCAAAGGGAGGATCACCAGTCCATCACATGGCTGATAACCAGTCCATCACAGGGGCTATAACCAGTCCATCAAAGGGAGGATCACCAGTCCATCAAAGGGAGGATCACCAGTCCATCACAGGGCTGGTAACCAGCCCATCAAAGGGAGGATCACCAGTCCATCAAAGGGAGGATCACCAGTCCAACAAAGGGCTCATCACCGGTCCAACATAGGGCTGATCACCAGTCCAACACAGGGAGGATCACCAGTCCAACACAGGGCTGATCACCAGTCCATCACAGGGCTCATCACCAGTCCATCAAAGGGAGGATCACTAGTCCATCACAGGGAGGATCACCAGTCCATCACAGGGAGGATCACTAATCCAGCACAGGTAGGATCACCAGTCCATCACAGGGCTGATCACCAGTCCATTAGAGGGAGGATCACCAGTCCATCACAAGGAGGATCACCAGTCCATGACAGGGCTCATCACCAGTCCATCACAGGTCTGATCACCAGTTCAACATAGGGCTGATCACCAGTCCATCACAGGGCTCATCACCAGTCCATCACAGGTCTGATCACCAGTCCAACACAGGTCTGATCACCAGTCCAATACAGGAAGGATCACCAGTCCATCAAAGGGAGGATCACCAGTCCATCACATGGCTGATAACCAGTCCATCACAGGGGCTATAACCAGTCCATCAAAGGGAGGATCACCAGTCCATCAAAGGGAGGATAACTAGTCCAACACAGGGCTCATCACCGGTCCAACACAGAGCTGATCACCAGTCCATCACCGGGAGGATCACCAGTCCATCACAGGGCTGATCACCAGTCCAACACAGGGCTGATCACCAGTCCATCACAGGGCTCATCACCAGTCCATCACAGGAAGGATCACCAGTCCATCACAGGGAGGATCACCAGTCCATCAGAGGGAGGATCACCAGTCCATCACAGGGAGGATCAACAGTCCATCAAAGGGAGGATCACCAATCCATCACAGGGAGGATCACCAGTCCATCACAAGGAGGATCACCAGTCCATCACAGGGCTGATCACCAGTCCATCAAAGGAAGGATCACCAGTCCAACACAGGGAGGATCACCAGTCCAACACAGGGCTGATCACCAGTCCATCACAGGGCTCATCACCAGTCCATCACAGGAAGGATCACCAGTCCATCAGAGGGAGGATCACCAGTCCATCACAAGGAGGATCACCTCCATCACAGGGCTGATCACCAGTCCATCAAAGGGGCTATAACCAGTCCATCAAAGGGATGATCACCAGTACATCAAAGGGAGGATCAACCGTCCATCACAGGGCTGATAACCAGCCCATCAAAGGGAGGATGACCAGTCCGTCAAAGGGAGGATCACCAGTCCATCACAGGGCTGATCACCAGTCCATCACAGGTCTGTTAACCAGTCCAACACAAGGCTGATCACCAGTCCATCACAGGGCTCATCACCAGTCCATCACAGGTCTGATCACCAGTCCAACACAGGTCTGATCACCAGTCCAATACAGGAAGGATCACCAGTCCATCAAAGGGAGGATCACCAGTCCATCACATGGCTGATAACCAGTCCATCACAGGGGCTATAACCAGTCCATCAAAGGGAGGATCACCAGTCCATCAAAGGGAGGATCACCAGTCCATCACAGGGCTGGTAACCAGCCCATCAAAGGGAGGATCACCAGTCCATCAAAGGGAGGATCACCAGTCCAACAAAGGGCTCATCACCGGTCCAACATAGGGCTGATCACCAGTCCAACACAGGGAGGATCACCAGTCCAACACAGGGCTGATCACCAGTCCATCACAGGGCTCATCACCAGTCCATCAAAGGGAGGATCACTAGTCCATCACAGGGAGGATCACCAGTCCATCACAGGGAGGATCACTAATCCAGCACAGGTAGGATCACCAGTCCATCACAGGGCTGATCACCAGTCCATTAGAGGGAGGATCACCAGTCCATCACAAGGAGGATCACCAGTCCATGACAGGGCTCATCACCAGTCCATCACAGGTCTGATCACCAGTTCAACATAGGGCTGATCACCAGTCCATCACAGGGCTCATCACCAGTCCATCACAGGTCTGATCACCAGTCCAACACAGGTCTGATCACCAGTCCAATACAGGAAGGATCACCAGTCCATCAAAGGGAGGATCACCAGTCCATCACATGGCTGATAACCAGTCCATCACAGGGGCTATAACCAGTCCATCAAAGGGAGGATCACCAGTCCATCAAAGGGAGGATAACTAGTCCAACACAGGGCTCATCACCGGTCCAACACAGAGCTGATCACCAGTCCATCACCGGGAGGATCACCAGTCCATCACAGGGCTGATCACCAGTCCAACACAGGGCTGATCACCAGTCCATCACAGGGCTCATCACCAGTCCATCACAGGAAGGATCACCAGTCCATCACAGGGAGGATCACCAGTCCATCAGAGGGAGGATCACCAGTCCATCACAGGGAGGATCAACAGTCCATCAAAGGGAGGATCACCAATCCATCACAGGGAGGATCACCAGTCCATCACAAGGAGGATCACCAGTCCATCACAGGGCTGATCACCAGTCCATCAAAGGAAGGATCACCAGTCCAACACAGGGAGGATCACCAGTCCAACACAGGGCTGATCACCAGTCCATCACAGGGCTCATCACCAGTCCATCACAGGAAGGATCACCAGTCCATCACAGGGAGGATCACCCGTCCATCACAGGGAGGATCACCAATCCATCACAGGGAGGATCACCAGTCCATCACAGGGCTGATCACCAGTCCATCAGAGGGAGGATCACCAGTCCATCACAAGGAGGATTACCAGTCCATCACAGGGCTGATCACCAGTCCATCAAAGGGAGGATCACCAGTCCATCACAGGGCTGATCACCAGTCCATCAGAGGGAGGATCCCCAGTCCATCAAAAGGAGGATCACCAGTCCATCACAGGGCTGAAAACCAGTCCATAAAAGGGAGGATCACCAATCCATCACATGGCTGATAACCAGTCCATCGAAGGGGTTATAACCAGTCCATCAAAGGGATGATCACCAGTCCATCAAAGGGAGGATCACCAGTCCATCACAGAGAGGATCACCAGTCCATCATAGGGCTGATCACCATTCCATCAGAGGGAGGATCACCAGTCCATCACAGGGAGGATCACCAGTCCATCACAGGGAGAATCACCAGTCCATCACAGGGCTGGTAACCAGCCCATCAAAGGGAGGATCACCTGTCCATCAAAGGGAGGATAACCAGTCCAACCCAGGGCTCATCACCGGTCCAACACAGAGCTGATCACCAGTCCATCACCGGGAGGATCACCAGTCCATCACAGGGCTGATCACCAGTCCAACACAGTTCTGATCACCAGTAGATCACAGGGCTCATCACCAGTCCATCACAGGAAGGATCACCAGTCCATCACAGGGAGGATCACCAGTCCATCAGAGGGAGGATCACCAGTCCATCACAGGGAGGATCAACAGTCCATCACAGAGAGGATCACCAATCCATCACAGGGAGGATCAAAAGTCCATCACAAGGAGGATCACCAGTCCATCACAGGGCTGATCACCAGTCCATCAAAGGAAGGATCACCAATCCATCACAGGGAGGATCACCAGTCCATCATAGGGCTGATCACCAGTCCATCAGAGGGAGGATCATCAGTCCATCACAGGGAGGATCACCAGTCCATCGAGGGCTGATCACCAGTCCATCAGAGGGAGGATCACCAGTCCATCACAGGGAGGATGACCAGTCCATCACAGGGCTGATCACCAGTCCATCACAGGGAGGATCACCAGTCCATCACAGGGAGGATCACCAATCCATCACAGGGAGGATCACCAGTCCATCACAGGCCTGATCACCAGTCCATCAGAGGGAGGATCACCAGTCCATCACATGGCTGATAACCAGTCCATCAAAGGGACTATAACCAGTCCATCAAAGGGATGATCACCAGTACATCAAAGGGAGGATCAACCGTCCATCACAGGGCTGATAACCAGCCCATCAAAGGGAGGATCACCAGTCCGTCAAAGGGAGGATCACCAGTCCATCACAGGGCTGATCACCAGTCCATCACAGGTCTGTTAACCAGTCCAACACAAGGCTGATCACCAGTCCATCACAGGGCTCATCACCAGTCCATCACAGGAAGGATCACCAATTCATTACAGGGAGGATCACCAGTCCATCACAGGGCTCATCACCAGTCCATCACAGGGCTCATCACCAGTCCATCACAGGAAGGATCACCAGTCCATCACAGGGAGGATCACCAGTCCATCAGAGGGAGGATCACCAGTCCATCACAGGGAGGATCAACAGTCCATCACAGGGAGGATCACCAATCCATCACAGGGAGGATCACCAGTCCATCACAAGGAGGATCACCAGTCCATCACCGGGCTGATCACCAGTCCATCAAAGGGAGGATCACCAATCCATCACAGGGAGGATCACCAGTCCATCACAGGGCTGATCACCAGTCCATCAGAGGGAGGATCATCAGTCCATCACAGGGAGGATCACCAGTCCATCACAGGGCTGATCACCAGTCCATCAAAGGGAGGATCACCAGTCCATCACATGGCTGATAACCAGTCCATCACAGGGGCTATAACCAGTCCATCAAAGGGAGGATCACCAGTCCATCAAAGGGAGGACCACCAGTCCATCACAGGGCTGGTAACCAGCCCATCAAAGGGAGGATCACCAGTCCATCAAAGGGAGGATCACCAGTCCAACACAGGGCTCATCACCGGTCCAACACAGGGCTGATCACCAGTCCAACACAGGGAGGATCACCAGTCCAACACAGGGCTGATCACCAGTCCATCACAGGGCTCATCACCAGTCCATCACAGGAAGGATCACCAGTCCATCACAGGGAGGATCACCCGTCCATCACAGGGAGGATCACCAATCCATCACAGGGAGGATCACCAGTCCATCACAGGGATGATCACCAGTCCATCAAAGGGAGGATCACCAGTCCATCACAAGGAGGATTACCAGTCCATCACAGGGCTCATCACCAGTCCATCAAAGGGAGGATCACCAGTCCATCACAGAGAGGATCACCAGTCCATCATAGGGCTGATCACCAGTCCATCAGAGGGAGGATCACCAGTCCATCACAGGGAGGATCACCAGTCCATCACAGGGCTGATCACCAGTCCATCACAGGGAGGATCACCAGTCCATCACAGGGAGGATCACCAATCCATCACAGCGAGGATCACCAGTCCATCACAGGCCTGATCACCAGTCCATCAGAGGGAGGATCACCAGTCCATCACAAGGAGGATCACCTCCATCACAGGGCTGATCACCAGTCCATCAAAGGGAGGATCACCAGTCCATCACATGGCTGATAACCAGTCCATCAAAGGGATGATCACCAGTACATCAAAGGGAGGATCAACCGTCCATCACAGGGCTGATAACCAGCCCATCAAAGGGAGGATCACCAGTCCGTCAAAGGGAGGATCACCAGTCCATCACAGTGCTGATCACCAGTCCATCACAGGGAGGATCACCAGTCCATCACAGGGAGGATCACCAATCCAGCACAGGGAGGATCACCAGTCCATCACAGGGCTGATCACCAGTCCATCAGAGGGAGGATCACCAGTCCATAACAAGGAGGATCACCAATCCAGCACAGGGAGGATCACCAGTCCATCACAGGGCTGATCACCAGTCCATCAGAGGGAGCATCACCAGTCCATAACAAGGAGGATCACCAGTCCATCACAGGGCTGATCACCAGTCCATCAAAGGGAGGATCACCAGTCCATCACATGGCTGATAACCAGTCCATCAAAGGGGCTATAACCAGTCCATCAAAGGGATGATCACCAGTCCATCAAAGGGAGGATCACCAGTCCATCACAGGGAGGATCACCAGTCCATCATAGGGCTGATAACCGGTCCATCAGAGGGAGGATCACCAGTCCATCACAGGGAGGATCACCAGTCCATCATAGGGCTGATAACCGGTCCATCAGAGGGAGGATCACCAGTCCATCACAGGGAGGATCAACAGTCCATCACAGGGCTGATCACCAGTCCATCACAGGGAGGATCACCAGTCCATCACAGGGAGGATCACCAATCCATCACAGGGAGGATCACCAGTCCATCACAGGGCTGATCACCAGTCCATCAGAGGGAGGATCACCAGTCCATCACAAGGAGGATCACCAGTCCATCAAAGGGAGGATCACCAGTCCATCACATGGCTGATAACCAGTCCATCAAAGGGGCTATAACCAGTCCATCAAAGGGAGGATCACCAGTCCATCAAAGGGAGGATCACCAGTCCATCACAGGGCTGATAACCAGCACATCAAAGGGAGGATCACCAGTCCATCAAAGGGAGGATCACCAGTCCAACACAGGGCTCATCACCGGTCCAACACAGGGCTGATCACCAGTCCAACACAGAGAGGATCACCAGTCTAACACAGGGCTGATCACCAGTCCATCACCGGGAGGATCACCAGTCCATCACATGGCTGATAACCAGTCCATCACAGGGGCTATAACCAGTCCATCAAAGGGAGGATCACCAGTCCATCAAAGGGAGGATCACCAGTCCATCACAGGGCTGGTAACCAGCCCATCAAAGGGAGGATCACCAGTCCATCAGAGGGAGGATCACCAGTCCATCACAGGGAGGATCACCAGTCCATCACAGGGCTGATCACCAGTCCATCACAGGGAGGATCACCAGTCCATCACAGGGAGGATCACCAATCCATCACAGGGAGGATCACCAGTCCATCACAGGCCTGATCACCAGTCCATCAGAGGGAGGATCACCAGTCCATCACAAGGAGGATCACCTCCATCACAGGGCTGATCACCAGTCCATCAAAGGGAGGATCACCAGTCCATCACATGGCTGATAACCAGATCATCAAAGGGGCTATAACCAGTCCATCAAAGGGATGATCACCAGTACATCAAAGGGAGGATCACCCGTCCATCACAGGGCTGATAACCAGCCCATCAAAGGGAGGATCACCAGTCCGTCAAAGGGAGGATCACCAGTCCATCACAGGGCTGATCACCAGTCCATCACAGGTCTGTTAACCAGTCCACCACAGGGCTCATCACCAGTCCATCACAGGAAGGATCACCATTTCATTACAGGGAGGATCACCAGTCCATCACAGGGCTCATCACCAGTCCATCACAGGTCTGATCACCAGTCCAACACAGGGCTGATCACCAGTCCATCACAGGGCTCATCACCAGTCCATCACAGGTCTGATCACCAGTCCAACACAGGTCTGATCACCAGTCCAATACAGGAAGGATCACCAGTCCATCACAGGGCTGATCACCAGTCCATCAGAGGGAGGATCACCAGTCCATCACAGGGCTGATCACCAGTCCATCACAGGGAGGATCACCAGTCCATCACAGGGCTGATCACCAGTCCATCAAAGGGAGGATCACCAGTCCATCAGAGGGAGGATCACCAGTCCATCACAGGGAGGATCACCAGTCCATCGAGGGCTGATCACCAGTCCATCAGAGGGAGGATCACCAGTCCATCACAGGGAGGATGACCAGTCCATCACAGGGCTGATCACCAGTCCATCACAGGGCTGATCACCAGTCCATCAGAGGGAGGATCATCAGTCCATCACAGGGAGGATCACCAGTCCATCGAGGGCTGATCACCAGTCCATCAGAGGGAGGATCACCAGTCCATCACAGGGAGGATGACCAGTCCATCACAGGGCTGATCACCAGTCCATCACAGGGAGGATCACCAGTCCATCACAGGGAGGATCACCAATCCATCACAGGGAGGATCACCAGTCCATCACAGGCCTGATCACCAGTCCATCAGAGGGAGGATCACCAATCCATCACAGGGAGGATCACCAGTCCATCACAGGCCTGATCACCAGTCCATCAGAGGGAGGATCACCAGTCCATCACAAGGAGGATCACCTCCATCACAGGGCTGATCACCAGTCCATCAAAGGGAGGATCACCAGTCCATCACATGGCTGATCACCAGTCCATCACAGGTCTGTTAACCAGTCCAACACAAGGCTGATCACCAGTCCATCACAGGGCTCATCACCAGTCCATCACAGGAAGGATCACCAATTCATTACAGGGAGGATCACCAGTCCATCACAGGGCTCATCACCAGTCCATCACAGGGCTCATCACCAGTCCATCACAGGAAGGATCACCAGTCCATCACAGGGAGGATCACCAGTCCATCAGAGGGAGGATCACCAGTCCATCACAGGGAGGATCAACAGTCCATCACAGGGAGGATCACCAATCCATCACAGGGAGGATCACCAGTCCATCACAAGGAGGATCACCAGTCCATCACAGGGCTGATCACCAGTCCATCAGAGGGAGGATCATCAGTCCATCACAGGGAGGATCACCAGTCCATCGAGGGCTGATCACCAGTCCATCAGAGGGAGGATCACCAGTCCATCACAGGGAGGATGACCAGTCCATCACAGGGCTGATCACCAGTCCATCACAGGGAGGATCACCAGTCCATCACAGGGAGGATCACCAATCCATCACAGGGAGGATCACCAGTCCATCACAGGCCTGATCACCAGTCCATCAGAGGGAGGATCACCAGTCCATCACAAGGAGGATCACCTCCATCACAGGGCTGATCACCAGTCCATCAAAGGGAGGATCACCAGTCCATCACATGGCTGATAACCAGTCCATCAAAGGGACTATAACCAGTCCATCAAAGGGATGATCACCAGTACATCAAAGGGAGGATCAACCGTCCATCACAGGGCTGATAACAAGCCCATCAAAGGGAGGATCACCAGTCCGTCAAAGGGAGGATCACCAGTCCATCACAGGGCTGATCACCAGTCCATCACAGGTCTGTTAACCAGTCCAACACAAGGCTGATCACCAGTCCATCACAGGGCTCATCACCAGTCCATCACAGGAAGGATCACCAATTCATTACAGGGAGGATCACCAGTCCATCACAGGGCTCATCACCAGTCCATCACAGGGCTCATCACCAGTCCATCACAGGAAGGATCACCAGTCCATCACAGGGAGGATCACCAGTCCATCAGAGGGAGGATCACCAGTCCATCACAGGGAGGATCAACAGTCCATCACAGGGAGGATCACCAATCCATCACAGGGAGGATCACCAGTCCATCACAAGGAGGATCACCAGTCCATCACCGGGCTGATCACCAGTCCATCAAAGGGAGGATCACCAATCCATCACAGGGAGGATCACCAGTCCATCACAGGGCTGATCACCAGTCCATCAGAGGGAGGATCATCAGTCCATCACAGGGAGGATCACCAGTCCATCACAGGGCTGATCACCAGTCCATCAAAGGGAGGATCACCAGTCCATCACATGGCTGATCACCAGTCCATCACAGGGAGGATCACCAGTCCATCACAGGGAGGATCACCAATCCATCACAGGGAGGATCACCAGTCCATCACAGGCCTGATCACCAGTCCATCAGAGGGAGGATCACCAGTCCATCACAAGGAGGATCACCTCCATCACAGGGCTGATCACCAGTCCATCAAAGGGAGGATCACCAGTCCATCACATGGCTGATAACCAGTCCATCAAAGGGGCTATAACCAGTCCATCAAAGGGATGATCACCAGTACATCAAAGGGAGGATCAACCGTCCATCACAGGGCTGATAACCAGCCCATCAAAGGGAGGATCACCAGTCCGTCAAAGGGAGGATCACCAGTCCATCACAGTGCTGATCACCAGTCCATCACAGGGAGGATCACCAGTCCATCACAGGGAGGATCACCAATCCAGCACAGGGAGGATCACCAGTCCATCACAGGGCTGATCACCAGTCCATCAGAGGGAGGATCACCAGTCCATAACAAGGAGGATCACCAATCCAGCACAGGGAGGATCACCAGTCCATCACAGGGCTGATCACCAGTCCATCAGAGGGAGGATCACCAGTCCATAACAAGGAGGATTACCAGTCCATCACAGGGCTGATCACCAGTCCATCAAAGGGAGGATCACCAGTCCATCACATGGCTGATCACCAGTCCATCAGAGGGAGGATCACCAGTCCATCACAAGGAGGATCACCTCCATCACAGGGCTGATCACCAGTCCATCAAAGGGGCTATAACCAGTCCATCAAAGGGATGATCACCAGTACATCAAAGGGAGGATCAACCGTCCATCACAGGGCTGATAACCAGCCCATCAAAGGGAGGATGACCAGTCCGTCAAAGGGAGGATCACCAGTCCATCACAGGGCTGATCACCAGTCCATCACAGGTCTGTTAACCAGTCCAACACAAGGCTGATCACCAGTCCATCACAGGGCTCATCACCAGTCCATCACAGGTCTGATCACCAGTCCAACACAGGTCTGATCACCAGTCCAATACAGGAAGGATCACCAGTCCATCAAAGGGAGGATCACCAGTCCATCACATGGCTGATAACCAGTCCATCACAGGGGCTATAACCAGTCCATCAAAGGGAGGATCACCAGTCCATCAAAGGGAGGATCACCAGTCCATCACAGGGCTGGTAAGCTCATCACCAGTCCATCACAGGAAGGATCACCAGTCCATCACAGGGAGGATCACCCGTCCATCACAGGGAGGATCACCAATCCATCACAGGGAGGATCACCAGTCCATCACAGGGCTGATCACCAGTCCATCAGAGGGAGGATCACCAGTCCATCACAAGGAGGATTACCAGTCCATCACAGGGCTGATCACCAGTCCATCAAAGGGAGGATCACCAGTCCATCACAGGGCTGATCACCAGTCCATCAGAGGGAGGATCCCCAGTCCATCAAAAGGAGGATCACCAGTCCATCACAGGGCTGAAAACCAGTCCATAAAAGGGAGGATCACCAATCCATCACATGGCTGATAACCAGTCCATCGAAGGGGTTATAACCAGTCCATCAAAGGGATGATCACCAGTCCATCAAAGGGAGGATCACCAGTCCATCACAGAGAGGATCACCAGTCCATCATAGGGCTGATCACCATTCCATCAGAGGGAGGATCACCAGTCCATC